>NC_056623.2:9007500-9307500 GCF_002870075.4 Lactuca sativa | reverse complement strand
AAATCCTATTTGATGGTGGATGATCCCAAATATCTCTCCTCTAAAACCATTAGTCTATCTCTTGCTTCCAAAAGCATATAGTGTATCATCATAATCATCTTCATTATAATAAGCTTGAACCAATAGTTAGACAAATTAAGTATACAGAATGCACAGAACAATAAGATCATGAACGCATACACAATGGTTCATTATGACATGGTATGATATAGTAATAGGAATGCATACCCTTTTCAAAGGGTGGTACGACATGTTATACAAAATACAAAGGTCGTACGAAGGTGACTACTGGAAATCATACTTTGTGTCTAATTTATAGCATACATATTGTAAGTTAGGATATAAAAACTTTACATAAGGGGTATCCGGTCTTCATAGTCATACATGTTAGGATTAAGGACTTTGATAAAAACAAACACAATCACATGACAATTAAAGATACAAAAAAAATAAATAAATAAACAATTTTAACATGGTTCACTGAATTAGAAAAATCGAGTTACATCTACAGAAAATCTATATATATATATATATATATATATATATATATATATAATAATAATAATAATAATAATAATAATAATAATAATAATAAACGTATCACACAAACTTTTTTCTTTATGCTTTAGGATACACTCGTACAAAAATGAGTTTTTTAGAGATTAATTGACTTAATATCGGCTTGTGGATTGTAACACCTAGTTTTGGATGTTTCTTTTATCAAGACAACGGGCCAAAAATGGATCAAGTAAAGGCCTTGGGCTTCGAGGGAATAGAATTTAGATCCTATTGGATGTGGATAATATTGGTTATGTGATCCAAGCTCTTGGTTTGTGTTTCGGAGTCAAAGGGGTAAAATAGGAAAAGTGATGTTTCAGACTTCTTTCATGAATTAAGAATTTTAGTTCAGTATGTTTTAAGTAAAAAATAATTAGATAGGATTGTAGGGCTCTTCAATACCTTTCCGTGCATATAAAGAACGCCGAAAACAAAATTGAAACAAAGAAGTTATGGTTGATTGAAGTTGAAATGGAAATTAGGGACTTTTGAATTACGCAAGGCGTAACTTGCTCATTTTGGATCAAGGTTTAATGAATTACATATGGCGTAATTTATGTTGCAGAAGGCATAATCTGGGCAAATCAAAACCCTAAATCTTTGGTTTTGAGCCCTACTTAAGGTCTCTAACTAATAGGAAACCCTTTCATGACCAGCCTCTATCACCTAAGATCATTCCTTGATAAACCCTGCCTTTTTCTTTCTAGTTTTTAAGCCTTGACATCATTTATGAGCTTATTTTTTCCATTGGAAGGTTGAATCTTGAAGAGCAAGGTGGTGGAAAAGTGTATAGAAGAAGGGTTTAAGTATAGATCCATCAAGGTTATATCATTCCTGTACTATTGTGAGTAAAAAGCTTCTAACTTGCTAATTGGTTTCATAGATCTAGTTATTTTTCATAATTGCCACTTTTTGGTACTTTGAATTTGTATTTGGTAGTTGAGGTAACTCCAGCACCTTTTGAGCTATATGGAACACTCTTGGGAATTATTGGGTTTGGAAAGTTGTGCTTTGGTGCTTGTTTATTAAGCCATGCAAGTTGTGTTATCATTTTAGTCATTTTAGTTCATAAAGTTCAGATATTGACAGTTTGTAACCTTTTTATAGATAAAGTTGGAAACTTTATCTATCTAAACATCATATTGATTCAGATATGAAGGTTGGAGACTTGGACTTAATGGATTAAACTGAGAAATATGCATTTTTGGTCCCTTTGAGACTTAAAGATCTTGGTTGTTTGGAACATCCTAATGGATAAAGTTGGAAACTTTATCCATTATAGAGCTATTAGGAACCAGATATGAGAATTTGATGGTTAACTTTCTTTATTTAAGCACATAATGGGAAAAGTTGGACAATAGCTTATTACGCAAGGCGTAATTCTGGCTATGCAGCACATAGCCTCATTTCCACTCGTAATTGCCATCTTGGGCACTACGCTAGGCGTAGAGCTGGTACGCTGGGTGTACTCGAGTTGGATGTTGACTTTGACTTTTGACAGTTGACTTTGACCAAGTTTGACTTTAGGTCATTTGGGGTATTTTAAGCTATGGATTGATGCTTGGTCCCTGTTTGTTGTATATGTGACTTGTAAAGCCGATATTTGGAGCAATGATCAATTCAACCGTCTTTTTGAATTTGAGGTGAGTTTTACTCATTGTACTTGTGGGTCGAAGGCACCAATACCGGACCACTAGGTTATGTATCCTAGTATATAGGATAATGTTCTGTTGGTTATATGTTAGACTGGTAGATCTGTATGATTACCTGTATTCATTGGTTATATGCTAGATTGGTAGAACTGTATGATCACCTATACTTGCTGGTTACTAATTGTTATTGCATATCTTAACATGTTATTTTTTTGTTGGGTTGAGGCAGTCTTGCTTTGTGCCGAAGGCCAAGATACTGGGGCGGTCCAGTTGATATTATAGGCCCAAAGGAGTAGTCCAGCTTGTAGCTGAAGGCTCAATGGTTGTCTAGCTTTATGTTATAGGCCTGGTTACGTACATTATATATATATATATATATATATATATATATATATATATATATATATATATATATATATATATATATGATGTGTGGGGTACTTTGGGGAAAATCACTAAGCTTTGGCTTATAGTTTGATTTCATAGTTCTTGGTACATCAGATGATCGGGGCAAGGCGAAGGTATGATTGTGAACATCATCCTTGGATATTTTATTGATTGATGATTTTGGGATACTCTGATTTTGACTAATTTCTTGAAAACAATGTTTTTTATTATCAAAGGGTTTTAAAAATAAAATTTTTTACTATGATTTTCGGGTTGTTACATTGATTGAGTCTAAAAACCACCAACGACTTATCTAGCCCATTGATTGAACACCACATCATTTCCATCGCAACCGTACAACACAATACCTTAGCGCATATATATATATATATATATATATATATATATATATATATATATATATATATATATATATATATATATATATATATATATATATGATGTGTGCGGTACTTTGGGGAAACTCACTAAACTTTGACTTACAATTTGATTTCATAGTTTTGGGTACATCAGATGATCGGGGCAAGGCGAATGTGTGATTGTGCACATCATCCTTGGATATTTTATTGATTGATGATTTTGGGATACTTTGATTTTGAATATTTTCTTGAAAACAATGTTTTTGATTATTAAAGGATTTTAAAAATAAATTTTTTTACTATGATTTTCGGGTTGTTGCATTGATTGAGTCTAAAAACCACCAACGACTTATCTAGCCCATTGATCGAACACCACATTATTTCCATCGCAACCGTACAACACAATACCTTAGCATACGATCTTACATTGTAGTATGCTCAATCAAGATACAACTTTTGTGTCAAGATACAACAACTATTGTGTTATGATATTTCAATTTCTCCGTCTAGATATCTTTATCTGCCACGTTGAGATGTTGAAGTTGTTGTATTCACTTGGAATAATCATTAATTTTAAAGGTAATTTGGTGTTAAGTTCTGAAGAGTACAATGACATCTTACTTGTATACAGATAACGATATACTTTTTTTTCTTCAAGTACGACAAAGGAAATAATGTGTTTTACCCAATGGTGACTCAACTGGCATAAATTTGAAGTATAAGTTTTTAGACATGATTTTTCGAATTATTAGAAATACGGATCTATACCAGAAAATTGCTAGAATAATTATTTGTGTTTTACATAAGGCTTATATTCTCTAAGTTGGACTTTAATGGAATTTCAAATTATAAGAAAATATATGTACATACACACACATATATATACATACACACTACACAAACATACATACATATGCACTATCTAATATGGTATTTTACCCGTAGAGAAAAGGGTATCTATGACAACATATATCACTAAAATGTAAAAATTTGTTGCCATAGACAAACAACATCATATCAAAACCTCGAAACTATCATATACATATACATAAAAGTATTTTTGTTTTTGTTTTTAAGCCTTCTCTTTGCACTCATGATCACTCTTTATGTTGCTTTTACCTTGTGCAACTTATAGGTTTCCTGCAAGGTGATGTAAGAATATGATCAATTAAAGATTGAATTTTAGGAGATTCTCCCAAAATTAGTATGAGATCATTTAAAAAGCAAAAAAAAAAACTCACCAAAATTGTGTGTAATTCATTTAGAAATGATGCAAGCAATGATGTAAACGATTTTAATTCCTCTTTGAGAGTTTCTTGGTCTACGGTTTCTGACATGAGAATCCCGATCAAGGTTTTGTTATCGGGAACTAGTTTCAATGCTACCTGTAGGCAGTACCAAGGAGCAAATGTTACTAATAAAACTAGGGAAATTAAGTAATATACCTATATAAATGAGCTTTTAAAAATGATAATCACTATTTACAGGTTTTGAAAAATAATCATTTTCTTCCGAATGCTTCATTCTTGACTACTGTTTATATTCTAGAATATATATATTTTTTTCAAAGAATTCTCCATTTCAGGTTTGATCTTCAAATTTCGGGATTAGTTTTTGGTTTTTTTTTTTACATTTTTTTTTTTGAAAAAAATATATTCACTTGTGTCTTAGATATCCATTTTAAAGTGTTTAATGTCATCGTCAGTGCCGTCCAAGTTAAATTGAGGTCCCAGACAAAATAAAAAATATAAGTCGCTTAAAAAGGACAAGGACGTAGTCATGGAAAAAAGGGGGAGTTACCACTGGTACATCCAAGACACCATTCCTCCTCAATGGGCTAGGAGTGGTGGATTGATATGCACCTTCCGTAACTCGCATCCATCATTTTCAATAATGGAATGAACACTTGTACATTATGCTTTTATATTTGTACCAAAAAAAATTGTATGTTTTTAGTTAATTTTTGCATTAATTTTGTATGTTTTTAATATTTTATGAATTAGTTTTATATGATTTTTATTAGTTTATGTTTATGTTAAAATTAAAAATTATGTAAGTTGGGAAATATGAGCATTCAAGTGTTTTAGGTTACGAAAGATAAAAGAGAAAAAAAAAAAAAAAAGAGAAAGACTGATGTGAATTGTGGAGAAAAAAAACTATTGCCACCTTTAGACCATCTCAAACCATACATCATTTTTCATACCATATTTTACACCAAAATAATACTCCATGCTATGTTCTTTTTTTTTTTTTTTTAATTTATATAGATTTTTCACACCCTCAACTAATTAGTTCTTAACATATATATATATATATATATATATATATATATATATATATATATATATATATATATATATATATATATATATATATATATATATATATATATATATATCGTTTTTTATAAAAAGTTTGTAAAATATATTTATTACAAAGTTATAACCAAATTAATTATTTGTATATTGCTAATTGAAATAGATGTTTTATAAATGCCATTTGTTAATTAAAAAATTCACATAAATTTAAAACATTAAAATTAACTTTTATATTTATGACTAATTGATATTAATTTAGTTTATAACATAAATTTTAGATTAGCTTTTGATAATTATAATTAATTGATAACAAGTTAATATATGATTAAAATGAATCATAAATTAGAATTCAAATTGGTAAGGCTACATAAAATCAGATTAATACGAATTAGAGATCAATTTTTTTTAAGGATGTGTGAATTTTGATTATCAAAATCGATGTATTAAGAAAGACTGAATAAAAAAAATCAGAAAATAGAAATCAAAATAAATAATTAGAAGACTAAATTAGAAGACTGCTTAAAAAAGCCAGAATCGATTTATTATGAATCGATTTTTTTCTGTTGCCGTTGAAAAAAAATCATATTTGATTCATAAAATCCCTCAGTTGATTTCATTTTCTTTTATTTTTCCACTCAACGGCTATACATGATGTATATTAGATTTTTTTTATATATAATAACATATTAAAGTATATAAACATGGGGCCCTAGAAATTTGGAGGCTCCTAGCCATCGCTGGCCCTTGCTGCCTCATATATATATATATATATATATATATATATATATATATATATATATATATATATATATATATATATATATATATATATATATATATATCACATTTATTATGTTTGTTTAATTTTTTGTTAGGTTTAAGTAAAAACCGATTTTTTACTCGAAATTCCGGAATTATTCATCATATTTTAAACTTATTCTTAAAATTCAGAAGTTTTATTTTTTGAAATCAAAAATTTTAGTCTGCAATCCGGAATGTCAGTCAATTTCTTTTGTTAGAAAAAAGTGTTTTTCTTTGCCAAGAATGTTCATTTGGAACCAAATGGTTATTTTTGCTAAAAACATATATTTTGGGTTATTTTCGTCAAATAAATATAAAATTGTAGTTAGATTAGTTAATTTCCTAAAATGTGATACATTAATTCTTTATTATATCTTAGCATAACCCTTGCATAAAATATAAAAAAGCAACTTAATTATATATAGAGATAAATGCAATATATTGTTAAATGGTACCCTGTAAGCCGTAGAAGAGATCCAGCCATGCCATGGTTTTAGAGTGGTTTCGTATGCTTCTTGAACAGCTTGTTCGATGTTCACTCCAAGATCTTTCCCGATTAAGTCCAATAAAGTCGATGTGAAGTCCAAAGATCTACACAAGTGAAACATGCGCAAAAGCTTTTCTTCAAGGGTAATATTGTCAATTCAAATATTTTAAAGCTAATGTTAAAATAGAATGAATAATTACCTAGTAAGCCAAACAAAGGCTTTGCTACAACTACTCATCTTTCTTGATGTGCCTTCACTTGCCTCTTTCTTTAGTATCTCCACAACATTTGAATAAAGCACGGGGTCTAATTCTTGCATTTTCTCCAGTCTCTAAGGATCAAATATATAAAATAAACCTTCTTTGGTACCAAATTACTGAGTTGCCCTTACATATATAACAATAATGGAAATAAACATATGGGTAATTTTGGAAACCTAAATCATATTTCTCCCTTGTCTTTTCAACTCCAAGATAACACTATACACGAATACAAAAATGGGATAACCTTTAAATAACCAAAAACTTCCAAATTATTGTTATTTAAATTGTCAAATACACACATAATTTGATTAGAAATTGTTATTGAACTTAACCATTAATTCTAGACACTCATCATTTCTTCGGATATGGCTTATGTCCATTCACATGACTTTCGACATGGTCAAAGCGAATATACTCTTAAATTAATCCTAAAATTTCACCTATGTTCACGAAGAGACTTAAATCTTCAACCTCAAGAATGAAAGACAACACCTAATACCGTTGGTTAGAAAATTTTTGGTACGAAACACAAAATTTTAGTTTCTTATAACACTACTACAATATGAATCTAAAGCAACACTTTAAGAAAAAGCTGTTTTTCATTATAATACCACACTTATAGAACGTGTTGCAGTAACATACATAGTGCAACACTCATTTCTTTAAGTGTTTGCATGTTTTATTGAAAATAGCAGCATTTTTAATAAGGTTAGATTTTAAAATTTTAAGGAACACACTTGTTTGAAAGTATTGTAATTACAATATGAATTGCAACTAGATCTGAAAAATACTAACACGAACACTCAACCCGACATGAAGTCAACAAAAATAAATTGTTTTGGGTCTAATATTTGACTTCGACGTGTTTACCATATCAGCGTGACGTCTCCCAGCCCCATAAATTATTTTTTAAAACCAAATTATTGAGCCAGACATCCCAACATTAACGAGATAGCCGGATTTTTTTTTACATATCAAATTACCATATCGGTAAAACACAAAGAGGTTGCAGAGGTACAGCAGAAAGATGATGATGATGATGAAAAAGACGACACATAGGATGAATTGAGGAGGAGAAAGTGATTACAGAAGAGTTAAGTATCAAATAGATTGGTTTTGTAATTTAATAGATCAAAAGAAAAAAAAAGTCTGTCTACTTAGGGTTATCTTCAATTAGTTTTAAGTTTAATTTATTAAAATAATTGTCTATCTATTTTAAAATATGTGTTATCACTTGTCTTTTTGCCATTGTAGCTTATTTCTATCATGTAAATACCGAAACAAAAATATTTATCATTAATATATCAATGCCATGATTATTTTATAAGTTTTGAACAATTTACCTTAGAATAAAATAAACAAATAATAAGGGTTGAGCATAGACGAATGAATCATAACTTCCGAAGCATACCAGTATATTCCGATGGATGTCTTGTCTCAGAACTGCCATGGTTGGCCCTATCTTATCTGCAATCAACAAAAAGACAAATTTGATCAACTTCTATCATATTCCCAGATATATCCATCAAACATTTTTCAACTGTTCTACATCTTGAAAAACGACAAGTTTATGAGAGAGAGAGAGAGAGAGAGAGAGAGAGAGAGAGAGAGAGAGACGGACCAAGAAGATGAAGAAGGAAATTGCAGACAGAAAGGAAGGGTCTGGTAGGGATATGAGTGTCATTTGGCAGGTCATCTGTAATAACAGGATCATTATGATGATGAAGATGACGATGATGTTTAAGCTTCATGACAGCTAACAAAGAAAGTTCATCGATGGTGGATCTTAACTCCGATGAAGATTGTTTCTCCATTTCTCTTCTTCTTTTCATCTCTCTCTCTCTCTCTCTCTCTCTCTCTCTCTATACCAAAGAGTTGTAGCTTGATGAATTATATATATATATATATATATATATATATATATATATATATATATATATATATATATATATATATATATATATATATATATATACCAGTTTAAAATTTTAGTTGTGTTATTCACCTTTCTTAAAATCACATCTGCTTGAAAGCCTAAATGAACCTCATTATATGAAGAGAATATATTTCACATAAATTAAACATCTTACCAGATTTATGATTTCAATAAGAATAAAGTGCATAAAACAACAATCCAATTTTATCAAATAGTTTTAGTTTTTAAATATAGTTTTTTTATCTAATCTAAAATAAAAATAAATTGTTATTTTTTCGTAATTTGTGGTGAAACGGATAAGAACGGAGGATGCTAGAAGTCATGCTGTTGTATTTAAATAGAGAATCTTTCGTTGGGGGAATTTGTCAACCATATGAAGTATGAACTCTATGTGCCGTTAAAAAAAATGAACTCTATGTTATTAATTATTTAGTTTTTTTTTTTTTTTTTTTTATGAAAACTTAAATCATCATTGATAGATACTTTACTCCTTTTTAACTCGTATTTATAGAAAATAAACAAAATTGCAAAAATGGTCCCCGTGTTTGGAAAAAATTATGCGACTTTGGTCCAAAACGATACTTTGATGCACCACTGGTCCAAAATTGGATTTTTCCATTGTTTTTGGTCCCTCCCACTAACTTCCGTCCATATACTTCGTTACATGCAATAAAGACCGGGGTATTTTCGTCTTTCCACTTACAGGGACCTTTTTTGCAACCTTATTCAAAATAAAAGCAGAGCTACATCACTCTTCCATCTTCAAATTCACGAGCTTCATAGTCTTACTACTCTATGTTCACAATTTCTTAGAGATCAAAAATTAAAATGGTGATGTGTTTCTGTGGTAGGGAAGCGGTGGTTCGCACCTCCTGGACATCAGCAAACCCTGGTCGGAGGTTTCTTTCCTGCTATTTTACCCTCATTTTGGAAAATCACCCTCATGTTTAGGGTTTATTTTTTTACGTGAAGGGTTCCAGATGCCGATTCTTAGGATGGATTGATCCTCCCATGTGAGCAAGATCTATGTTGATAATACCCGGATTACTGAGGAATATCAACAATGTAAACTATCAAGTGGCAAGATTGAAGATGTGTTTGTTTGCAAGTTGGTTACTATTTGTGGTGGTTTGGGTGTTTTACATTTAGTAATAAGCAATTAGGGACCCCTGTAGTTGCATGTAATTTTGAGTGTTTTTTGTCTTATGAAATTGTAACAAGGGAATGTGGTAGTTTTTGGTATTTGATAATGTAATATCAGTTTAGGGTTATTTTGGACAACTTCAGAATTTTGTACCCTTTTCAAGGATATAATGACAATGTATTGCAGTTATCACCTAATGTTAATGTTTATTTGTTGTTTCAGAAAAAAGTTGTTATAACCATAAATGTGTTCCATAAACATGAGAACCAACAGTTGGTATAAACCATAAACATCATTCTTCAACAATGACAAAATGTTGACATTAGTTTCATGACCAAAAGGGCTAAAAGACCAAAATAAAACCATTACAACAAACTAGTTTTAAACCATTACATCCAAATGCACAAAAGTTGTGCTAAACCAAAAGATAAGTTTTTAAACAAAATACACTAATTCCTGCATTGACTGCTACCTCCATTCCCTCCTTGACTGCATCATGCATTCCCTCCTTGACTGCTTCATGCATTGCCTCCTTCATTGCTTCCTGCATTCCCACCTTGACCCTTGCACATCCTTGAGTTATGACCCCTATTGTTGCATTTCCCACACCTGACACTAACAAACTTTCTGGTAAGTTTTCCAGGTTCACCTGCACCATGATTTTGCATCTGTTTATCATATTTTTCATCTGCACTTCTCTTTCTCTTGGTCTTAGGTCTCCCAGGTTGATTGTGATGTGGTGGTGGTGTTAATTGAAATGGACATGTACTTTTTGGCCACATGGCTCTACCCTTTATAGGGTCCACAGTGTAAGAGTAAGCTTCATTCCATGTTTAAAGCTAATACACTTTGTTGACATAAGTGTAAAGCTCCCCAACATTGTCTCCACTATCAACCATTTCATGTATTGTAGCTATGGCATGCCTGCATGGAATCCCATTCAATTCCCACCTTCTACATGTACATGACATATTTGTCATGTCAACCACATGCTGGTCATGCCAAGGACCATAAACTTCATACTTTGCAGTCCCATTCCATTTAGCTCTATATTGGACTGAAGCTTCCCTATTTCTCTCAAGTAACTTTGATGTTGTTGGAGTGAGTGGACCTGGAGCTTTGGACATCACTTTCTTCACATTGCAGATCCTCTTCATAAGGTACTGCCTGATGTACTCAAGACAACTTATGATGGGCTTATTCCTACCATGAATAAGCTTACTGTTGAAAACCTCACATAAATTGTTGAGCAATATATCTGATCCTGCTCTGCCTATATTAAACAAGAAAATTATATGAACTAAATCATATACAATGAGCACTAGTAAAGCTTCACCTAAGTTAGGGAATATAACCTGAAAAGTGGCTTCTGGCCCAATGGTGAGGGGGGATTTTCTTCAACCACTCAAAAGCATCCTTATCAAACTTTTTAAGTTCATTCATGTAGTGTTCAAATTCTGGTACTGTGGTTGCTATTGCACACTGCCATAAGTGATCTTTATACTCTTTTGTTTTCCATTTTTTCCTCATGTTCTCATAAATATGTCTTAGACAGAATCGATGCTCAGCCTATGGGTATAGTTGTGCAATAGCAGGTAAGAGTCCCTGTAAAGGATTATTCCACATAATCATTGCAACAATCATATACAAATAAACTATTAGTAATACAAAAAGAAGAAAATAGTACCTTTTGTCTATCACTCATGAAAGTAAAGTTAGAATTTGAGTACAACTCTAAGTCATCTCCCAAGCATTCTAGAAACCATTTCCAGCTACTCATATTTTCAGTCTCAACAATGGCATATGCAAGTGGGTATATGTCGTTGTTTGAATCCAATCCAACTGTTGTGAGTACTTGGCCTGGAAAGGGTCCTTTCATAAAAGCACCATCTAGTCCCAGAATATCTCTTAAGCCTGCTTTAAACCCTTTCTTTAATGCCCCTAAGCAAATATACACCCTTTTAAACTACCTTGTTTCTCTAGTACTGTTAGGCTCATTAACAACCTCAAGTTTGTTGACACACAACCCTAAGCCTTGTTTTGTCGTTTTTCTTGAAGCCAAGATTCCTTCTAGTCTCAATGGCAAGTTTGTTGACTTTGTCCTTAATTTCCTTTTTACTTTTATACTTTTGACCCACTTGAAAAGTAACTGCATGGACTTCACCAAGAGAGCACTTCTTCTCCTTCACCATCTGTTTTAATATTGCTTTCCTTCTTTCATCATCACTGTCTTCACCTAATGAGTCCCATTCATCATTATCAATTACTTCAACATCTTCAACATCTTCTGTATCAACAACTTCATTTTCAGTCTCAACACCTTTTCCTCTGTCAACATATTCAACATCTAGATCAACATTCATATAGAAATCACTCATGTCCACCTCAATATCACTTACATAGTTTTCTTCATCTTCAAGAAAGTCACTGTCTTCCTCACTCCCTTCACTACCTCCTTCACTACCCCCTTCACGACCTCCTTCACCAAGTCCTTCACAAACTCCCTCACTTTTAAATTGAACTTCACCTAGTCCTGTGCCAAGTTCTGCACCAACACCCATACTCTGATCATTACCATCATTAAAAGTATATTGATCAAAGAAAGGATCAAAGTCTTCAAATTGAAATGGTTGGTCATCAAAGGTATCAAACTCTCTTGTATTTACTTCTTGGTCACCAAGATTTGCACCTTTATCATGAACTTCTGTCTCTTGATCACCAAGAGGTGCACCTTGATCACTAATATTTGCACCTTCATTACCAATTTCAACATGTGCATCTTGACCACCAACAGTTGCACCTTGCTCATTAATATTTTCACCTTCATTACCAATTTCAACATGTGCATCTTGATCACCAACAGTTGCACCTTGCTCACTAATATTTGCACCTTCATTACAAATTTCAACATGTGCATCTTGATCACCAACAGTTGCAGTGTGTTCCAAGTTGAAACACAATTTCTTACTACATGATTGACTCCCATCAACTAACCTCAATCTCTTATTTGAATTGTATTCGGGTATCTCATATCTTACTAAACACAATTCAAGATTTGGGACATCTTGATCACCAACAGTTGCAGTGGGCACATCATCTGCTATTTCCTCAATTATGACCCTAGGTTTAACTCCTGGAGACATAAAGTATGTAAGTAACTTAGTTTCATTATGTTCAGTGTATACCTTGATGATCTTATGATGTTCAATGTACTGTGCAAGACTAAGTACATCAATATCATTCCCTAGAGCTCTAAGACCAAACTCCAAATCTCCATTTGGCAATTGATAGTGGTAGTAAATGACTGGTGGTACATCATAACCAAGCTTCAGCATCACCTCGTCCAACTCATGCACAGAGAACTCATCCATGTCTACCAAGTCAATGTGGTCTAATTTTCCTTCAATGTAGCTTATCCCTGGGAATTTTGTGAACCTCCCTCCATGATGGAGCTCAATAGTGAACATCGTGGGATGTCCTTCTGTAAAAATCATGAACCAAACCAAAAAAACATTACTTTATATGGATTGTAAAAGATTTTTTTTGTTTCAAAGAAATATGTAAGAAACAGAGTACGTTACCGTAAATTCGGATTGCATCAAAACACTGATTTCTTGGCCTGATTTCCCACATTTGGACCATACTCGTGGATTCAAACTTACGATTGCGGTTGATGACCAAAAGCAAGATTTCAATGAACGGTTAGGGTTTTCGATCAACAAAGTGGGTTTAGTGCGTAGAGTGAAGGGTCATTAACTGTGTATATCATTCAATATGGCGGTAATCGATGATATGGAGGTGGAAAGATGAAAATACCCCCGTCTTTGTTGCATGTAACGGAGTATATGGACGGAAGTTAGTGGGAGGGACCAAAAACAATGGAAAAATCCAATTTTGGACCAGTGGTGCATCAAAGTATCGTTTTGGACCAAAGTCGCATAATTTTGCCAAACACAGGGACCATTTTTGCAATTTTGTCTAGAAAATAACTTTAGAATTATGCCGCTAAAATGACCGATCATATATTATTTCCATTCTTAAAGTTTTAATTCTAAAAAATATAACCAGTGTTCTAAAAGGCGCACCATGGCGTGAGGCGTGGTTCCGCTGTTACGAAAAGCCTCATAACGTTGCTGTTAGGCGTGGCGCGTGGCAAGGCGTGATATGGCACATTATGACGTGTTATGGCGCGTGTTTTTTCGTTTGAAACACGATTTTTTGCTCTTTGTTATGTCTTTTCTAATCGGAGATACATGTATTGTGGTTTTCGTTAAATTTTTGTTACTAGTTATTGATCTAACACTTATAAAAAGTATTTATATTTAATATAAATTTATATTTATGTGGTAATATAATTTTAAATTAATACAAAATCGCCGCCTTACATCACGCCTTGAAAAACGTCATGGCTCGCCATGACTCGTTAAGCTTGAGGCTTGACCTTGCCGCCACACCTCACGCCATTTAGAACCTTGAATATAACCAAATAAGACTAACTGGAGTGGGAAGGAAAAGCACGCATGAGTGCTGAGGTGGAGCTCTCAAGACGTGTGACCACCGCCCCAAGGGTCAGTGGTTTTGGCTGTGACGTGAGTGATAAGACGGATGAAGACGGACAAATTGATTGGCTTAACTCGATTTTGACCTTTTTTTTAGGGGGGGAGCATTTTGACCGTCAAAAAAAACCATTCACTTATTTAATTAATTTTTTCTGTATATATACATATACTTTACAGAAATGATATGTGATTATTTTGCTCCTGATAGTTTATATGATCTATCGAAATTTGAAGAACGTTTTCGTATTAGTAGAAATTTATGTCACACCTCCGGACCAGACGACGGAAATGTCCGGAGGCGGACGACTTTATTGTGCAGTATCATAACAATTGAATATAAATAAAACATAGCAAATCTAAACATCATACATCAATATAACAAACTTACATTGTTTTACATCATGTTTATGTTCTTGAATTACACAAAAGAAACAATGGTGAGTAAATTCCAAACTACATCAAAATAACTCAGCATCCGCAGTCCACAAACCTACTTACTGATTTCCTGATAATACAAGCCGTTTGAAAAGCGTCAACATAAAATATGTTGGTGAGTTCATAAGCAGTTTGTATGAAAATATGTGATAGTTGGAAAACAAAAAATCCAATACTTTCTTGTCAAAATAGTGGTAAGTCTCGTTTTCAATCAAGTAAACTTGCTTGTGTGTGTTAGTTTATCGTTTTAAAAATCGTATAAAATCGTTTTCCCGAGAAAATCCTATATTTTATGATGTACAAAAATAGTATTCTTAAAACATTAAAACTTGTGTGGTAAAAGCTTTGTTTAAAGTATCCAAACAATCGTTGTTATAATCGAAAGATATAACTTGTGTTTATTTCTAAACAATTCACTGTTATATTCTAAGTGAGTCGTTATAACCATACTAATATGACAAAGGCTTGTCTTGGCGTTTCTCATGCGCCCGCGTTTGTTTAAACACATTTGTCACCCTATACCTTAGATCGGAGTTGCGACCGCCTTGCGGCAGAGAGCATCAGCCACCACATTGGCCTTCCCTGGGTGGTACATGATCTCACAATCATAATCCTTCACCACATCCAACCATCGACATTGCCTCATATTCAGATTCAGATGATCCATCAAGTACCTCAGACCCTTGCGATCCGTGTAAATGGTACACCAGACCCCAAAGAGATAATCCCACCAAATCTTGAGGGCAAAAACCACAGCCCCTAGCTCCAAATCATGCGTTGGATAAGTCGCTTCTTGAGGCTTTAGCTGCCTCGAAGCGTAAGGGATAATGTGACCCGTTGCATCAACGTTGCCCCCAAACCTGTGATCGATGCATCATAATAAACCACGAAGTCATCAACACCCTCCGATAGGGTCAGAATCGGCACCTCACCAACCGTTGCCTAAGACTCTCAAAAGATGTCTGCTGCTCACGCCTCTAGCGAAAAGTCACCGACTTCTTGGCACCTTTATGCCAAAAGAGTTCATATAGACCTTAAATCTGAAAGATTAAGCATTTGGGATTTCCTAATCACCAACATCCACCCAACCATGACTAAAAGTATACAATCCAACCCAACAAGAGATCTAAGCAACTAACAAGCAAGGTGAGAGCTTGATACCTCAAAAACTTGGCAAATAAGATGGTGGTTTTGGATCCAAGACCTCTTCTTCAAGCCAAACAACTCCTAGCTTCTTTAGCTCCTTCAAAATGCACCAAAAATGAACACCCAATGTTCTCCACAAGCTCACACACTCAACAAAGGAAGATGATACTCGATTTTAGGGTTTCTGGACACATGAGGCTGGTAAGGAGGCCGGCCAAGGGACTTAAGGCCTTTAAATAGGGTGCAACACCCTAAAAATTATGGTTCCTCGACACGCCGTGTTGAGGCACCTCAACACGCTGTGTTGGTTCATTAATCTATGCGGCCAAAGTCATCTCGACATGTTGTGTTGAGGCTTTCAACACGTCGTGTCCCAAAGAAAATAGAAACAATTGTAAAATAAGTTCATACCGGAAACCAAGCGTTACATAGGTGGTAAAACATGTGGTTCTTGGAGTAAATGAGTAATCCAGACAATTTTAGCAGTTGTGTTAGCCACGACTCTATACTCAGATTCACAAATAGAACGAGAGACAGCTGGTTGTTTCTTTGCACTCCAAGAGACTATGTTACCTCCAAGAAAGATAGGACAACCATAAGTAGATCTTCTTGTTTCAATACACCGAGCCCAATCAGCATCTGAGTGGCTGATGATGGAGTTGGATTGAGGTCTATCAACTACAAGTTAGACCAAAGACCATTGTACCCTTTATATTGAGAAATGTAACAAATACAAATATAGGGAATGCTTCTTGAAGCCAACTCGTGAGGACAATAATCGTGTAGCTATGGATATACAAGACAACCAAAATCCCGAAAATTGTTGTAATTTGGTAATCAAGAGTATAGTAACCTAAAATGAGAATAACTATCGAGGAATTTGGTAGTAAATTGATTTATAATATATGTGGCTAAGCTAAAAGAGTCTACCCAATAAGTTGCAGGTACATGAGCATGAAAGAGCATTGCCAACCCTGTTTCAACAATATGTATGTGTTTGCGTTCAACACGACCGTTTTGTGTAGAAGTGTAAGGACAAGATAGACGATGAAAAGTACCATTATCTTCAAAGTTTTGTTGCACAGTGTGATTGACAAATAATGTTCCGCCATCACTTTGAAAGATTTTAATCTTTTGTGGAAAATTGAGTTTGCACCAGTTTGATGAATGTCATTAAGACATGATAAAAACCGATTTTGGTTTTTAAGGGATAAAACCATGTGAAAAGATAACAATCATCTAAAAATATAAAATAGTACAAATAGCCATCAAATGAAATAGGAGTTGGTCCCCACAAATCACCGTGAATTAAATCTAAAGGATATAAAGAATGTTTATAATTTAATTTAAATGGTAAAAATTTCCCTCTAGAAAGTCGAAAAGGTATGCAAATAATTAGTTTTGGTAGCACATAAGTAACACATATAGTACCCCATGGTTTGATTCCCGCCGCGACTACATCCTCGAGAATAACCTTATTTTCGTCCTCTAGTAGAGCTGGGACAAGTTTGTTGTTGCAAAAAGAAACATCTCGTGGCTTTCAACCATAGATAAGAGATCTCGAAATACAGGAGAGGGCTTGGTGGTTCAAATGGCTATATAAAAAGATTTAACGAGGCTCCTAAACCACATAGAAACCAATGAAGTTTGTCCATCTCATGAAGAGGATGTCCTATGGCAGCGAGTTTATCAGACTATTTTGACGTTTCTGCCACAATAAGAAAATGTAGATGTACCTTTTTAAATGGTGCAAAAAGAGTTACTAAAGGATTGAATCTGTTCAACAGACGAGTTGTTATAGGAAGAATCTAATGTTGTCTATATATTGTGAGTAGTGGAAAGACCCAAGATTTCGATGGTAGCTTCCTCAATTAAGGAAGAGTTGAGGAGGATGATCACTCGTTGATCAAAAGCGTTCCAAGTTTCAAAGGCAGGGTTTGGAACAGGTTTATCATCGACTGTGATCATAACTGGTAGAGCAGGATTACAATTAATATGATATGTAAGTTTCTAATATGAGAAGAGTGGAAGCATTTGATTCTTCCATAGGAGATAATTTGTAGAACCCAATTTAATTGGAATCTTGTAAAGAAGGGTGTTCATTGGAAAGATATCATTGTTGGAAGAAGTAGAAGAAACCATGATGAGGTACCAGGAAAGAGATATCGTGGTGATTAGGTTTTTGATGCTGGAGAATATTTTAGTCAAATACCATATAGAAAGTATAAAATTGACCACACATTTGATCGTGTGTTGTATTGAATATATATAATCAATTTGTACAACAATAAGCTGATATAATAAAGGAGTAAGATAAAATACAAATATAAAACTTGAATAATACTCATTATTATCTAATATCCATGCTATTGAAAATGTAGGGACTCAGAAATCTTGGAGAAAATGTTAACATTCAAGAAGGTTATGGTAAGATGCTCTGTATTTGATATTCAAGTGTAAGGCTTAGAAAAATTCTAATAATCAACTCTTTCTGTTTTGAGCATGGTTGCCCCAGCATATTCTCTATTGAACTTCATCACGGAGGGAATTTCATAAATTTTCCAAATATTAGGTACACTAATGGGCAAGCTAGGTACTTTGATGTTGTCGACATTGATGAATTTTATGCGCATGAACTAGACTTGATGATGAGAGAAATAGGGTATGATAGTACTGAAATCATGTGTTACCATTTTTGTTTGCCAAATGAGGGATTTGATTTTGGAATACGAGCATTAGGTAGTAAAGATTATGTGCATAATTGCTCACAATATGTTACACATAAAAAACTCATAAAAGTGTACACAGAGAATAGGAAAATGAACTTCTTTACATATTTTATGTCCCCAAAAGGTCCTAGAAGGGTTATAATAGAAGAGATTGGCAATGAGGAACCTTCTAGACCTGCATTCCATGTAGTTTCTTATCAAGTGGTAACTTCATTCCAAAATGAAGTTGATGAGGGTTACCTAGGGTTAACATTAACCTTTTTACAGGTAAGAAACACCTAAATTTAGTTGGTCTAAAGGTTGGAAACATAGTAAAAGGGATCATCTTGTAGTATAAAACTTAACTTGGATTGGGAAGGTAGTGATGAATAAACACTAGCAAGTGGTGTAGTTGATAAAGGTAAGGGTATTGATCCAATCCACCCTAAAGTTGTAGTAGTAGATGCAGAATAAGAGTTAAACCAAGATATTGTCTTAAATGAATAACTTGACATGAACAAATACAATGGTGAGGGTCTGGAAGGATTTACACATGAGGGGTATAAAGTTGTCATGGATAATGAACCTTAAGTAGCCAATGAAATTCCAACTAACATCCACATAGATGATGACTTAATGACAAACTTTCAACCACTTAACGGGTTAAAAGACCAAGATAACATCCCATTTCATGTGTTTGAAGGCCAAGATACTATTCCTTTCAATGATGATTGAAGACAAAAGGGTCTTGGTGATATGGAGTTTGAAAGTCAAAACAGTGAAGACGAAGATGGTGACTTTATGATTGATGAGGACAACATAGTTGAAGATGTTGAAGTTGATATAGAGGATCTCAACCTGAATATTAACACATAAGCATAGTTTACTGGATGTCATAGTTTGGGTGGTCAAAGAAATGAAGAGTCTGATCAAGAAGAGGATGTGGAGGTAATTGATAATGATGCATGGGATTCACTAAGTGATGACTCAGGGGATAATAGGAAAATAATGCAAATGATCAAGGACTTAGGGAAACAAAAATTATGTTCGGCTGGTGAAGTGAAAAATGTAGCTTTACATGTTGGTCAGAAATATAAAGCCAAAAATGAATTGAAATATAAAGTGTATTTCCATGATTTAGAGACAAGAAGGAATATCTCATTCACAAAAAACTACAAGAGTAGGTTAACAACTATTTGCGATGATATTGTGGTTGTTAATGCAAGTGGGGTAAGTGGACCTACCTCTGGGAAAAATGTAAAGGATAAAGATGTAAACTGTGAAAAAGTTAAATGCACTTGGAGACTTCATGCGTCTAGGTCAAATGTAGAAGACTATTGGTTTATAAAGACATACAATCACAAACACACTGCCTCTAAACACAAAAAATCAGATATTGTATGACAACATTTCTTTCCAATCAAATTATGGATCATATTGAAGCAAATCCTGGAGTGCCTATTTATGTTCTACAAGACCAACTACAAAAGCAATACGGGGTTAATATTTCAGAATACAAAGCATTTAGGGCAAAAGCAGTAGCCATCAAAATTACTATAGGTGATTACACAAAGCAATATGGAGTGTTGAGAGACTATGTACTAGAGTTGCAAAAGACCAATGAAGGTACAACTGTAAAGATTGATGTGGTTTCTAAACCTATGTATTCATCCCCAAACAAGCAGTTCAAAATGGTATATGTGTATTTAAGACCTTTAACAAAAGTATTAATAATTGTCTCACGTGGGATGCCATGAGAAAAACATAAAGAAACCGCTCATAAGTATTAAATGTATACAAAAACAAAAATGACTCTTTTGCAAAAAAAAATATTAAGGAATAAATGTGTATAAAGTAAGAAATATATTACCATATTAAGTTATTTTTTCAGGCATACCTGAAGTAGTCAATAATAATGACTGAATGTGTACAGTTAAACAAGTTGAAGGGGGCAAATATGGACAAATAAAACTCAGTGATTAAAGGTGTACAAATCGAAAAGTATATTACCCTTTAAGCCATTATCCATTTTAGATTTCGTTTATTAGAATATGGAAGAGATAAGATAAAGATAAATATAGAGATACACACAACGTAAATTTATTATATATATATATATATATATATATATATATATATATATATATATATATATATATATATATATATATATATATATATATATATATATAACCTAAATTTAACGTATTAATTTTAAACATTAAATTATTATATATACAAAATTATTACCTCATCATTTGTAGATAATTACGGAGACAACTATATTATTTGAACTAACAAAAACTAAATATAACATAGTAAAAAAATTATAATAAGATCAATTTAACAACAAATTAATATAAATGTAACATATTAATAAAATCATAAAATCAATTTAACAACAAATTAATCACATATTAATAAAATCAAATGATAATACATAAGTAGTATGTAGGTCTTAGACTAGTCCTCTGGCTTCTTTTTCTCATTAATAATAAAATCATAAAATCAATTTAACAACAAATTAATATAAATGTAACATATTAATAAAATCAAATGATAATACATAAGTAGTATGTAGCTCTCAGACTAGTCCTCTGGCTTCTTTTTCTCACTAAATCCTCTATCAGTGGTTGCAAGAAAACTAAAAAATACCATACACAAACTAAAGATGTGGTGTAAATTAAAGTATGATGAATCCATACAGAGGGTGGAAGAGATTACGAATAAAATTAACAAAATTGACCTGGCAGCAGAAGAAGTAACTCCATCTGAATGCGATATCATGACTAGGACAAATCTTATGAAGGGACTTATGGAGGTCGAATCGAAATGGCTGCTCGATTTGAAACAAAAGTAAAGATGCAAATGCCCGCTCGAAGGCGATAAAATTCTAGTTTTTTCCATGGATTGATCAATAAAAACATCCGCTCCCAAAGAATATCAAGTATAAACGTCTATGGTTGTTAGATCTGAGATCCGGATACTGTCAAAGCAGAAGTTGTAAGATACCTCTCAAAGAAATATAAAGAACCAATAGGCAACAGAACCTAGTTTCAAAGTAATAGATTCAAAAAATTGACTTTTGAAGAGCGTTCCAAACTTGAGTCAACCATCACACTTGAAGAAATAAAGGCAACAGTTTGTAAATGTGGATCGGATAAGCCCCTCGGGCCTGACGGTTTCACTTTTTACTTCATCAAGAAACACTAGGATACAATGGGTACCTATATTTTTCTTACAATTAAATAATTTGAGAGAACTGGGGTGATTGAGAGTGCTTGTAATTCTTCCTTCCTAATCCTAGTCCCGAAGGTGAACGATCCTAACACGTTGGATTAGTACAAACCAATAAGCTTGATTGGGTGTCATTTCGTCTGTTATCAGCCTTACCCAAACGGCCTTCTTAAAAGATCGTAACATCCTAGACGGGCCGTTGATTGTAAATGAGGTCATATCTTAGATAAAGAAAAGCAAGTCAAAAGCTTTTCTCTTCAAAGTGGATTTTGAAAAGGCATTCGACTGTGTCAATTGGAATTATCTCGACTCAGTAATGTCACAAATGGATTTTGGCTTTAAGTGGCGTAGATAGATTCGGGGTTGCTTATTGTCTGCTCGAGCTTTGGCGATCATCAATGGATCTGCTACTAAAGAATTCCCATTTGAAAGAGGCGTCCGCCAGGGAGATCTATTCTCTCCTTTTCTGTTAATCTTGGCTGCTGAGGGAATTAACGTAGCTTTAATGGAAGCCACTGCCGAACATATCTTCAATGTCATTTCCCTTCCAGAATATGGTATGTGTATAACTCATCTCCAATATGCAGAAGACCTGATCTTCGTTGCTGAGTGGTCGAATCAAAATGTTAAAAACCTAATTAGAATACTTCGGTGCTTCGAATTAGCATCCAGGATTAAGGTGAATATAAGTAAAAGCAAATTGTTTGGTATCGGAATACATAACTTCGAAATTGAAATGGTTGCTAGGAGCATCAATTGCTCTGTTGGTAGTTTTCCGTTTATTTACCTGGGAATACCTGTAGGGGCGAAAATGTCGAGAATTTCACATTGGAACACACTATTAGACAAATTTCAAGCTAGACTCTCTAAATGGAAGGCTTCAACACTCTCCTCTGGCAGTAGATTAACCCTATGTAAATCTATGTTGGAAAGTCTGGGAACATTTCTGTTTTCATTATATAAAGCCCCACTTAAAGTGATAAAATCCTTAGAAAAGCTGAGGTGGTGTTTCTTCTGGGGTGGTTTATCTGAGAAGGTAAAATTAGCTTGGATTGGCTGGGAAAAGTTTCTCACTAAAAAAAGATGGATGTCTAAACATTGGTAGTCTCAAAGCCCAAAACATGGCCTTGCTTGGAAAATGGTGGTGGCGGTTCAAGAATGATAGGAAGGAGCTATGGAAATTAGTGATCACTACAATATATGGTTGTGATGGTGGATTTAATGCCGCATCTAGGGCTAAACGCAAAGTCTCTTGTTGGGGCACTATAGCAAATTTACCTGCAATCCTCTTGAAATATCAAGTCGACTTCAAAAGCCTCTTTATAGAGACCCAATCCAATCAACAACCTTCGTGGAGGTGGAGTTTTGAAACGTCTGGAGAATATACGATGTCCTCTTTAAGATTTCACATTGACACTTCTATTTTACCTAAGTCTCCGGTAAAATGATCTCGTCCTAAGGAAAGTCAATATTTTGGCTTGGAGGCTAGCCTACAATAGGCTCCCAACTAGAGAGAACCTTCTAAAATGGGGGATGGGAAATAGTAATCAGTGTGCCCTATGTAATCAAGTAACAGAATCAGCAGCTCATCTATTCCTCTCATGTAGTATCTCAAATGAAGTGTGGAGTAATCTCAAAGCCTAGTGGTATCTTCTCCCTAATTCGCCGGTATCAGTGTCTGACTTGCTCTTCTAGAAAAATGTCTCCAATAATAATGGGCTTACCCAAATCCAATCAGCCATCATGCTGGTTTATATTTGGATCATTTGGAATCACATGAACTTGAAGGTTCATTCTAGCGATCTACGCTCTCATAAAGGTTTGTCAAATGAAATTCAATCCTTATCTCATTTATGGATAAGTTCCAGAATAAAAAAACAATGCAATCAGATGGAAGGAATGGCATTTTGATCCTATCTCTATAAGTTCAAGTGTATAGGGGGTGGGGGAAGATATAATGTCCATTGGTGTCTTGTGGCGTGCGTTCTTGCAGACATATGTGTATTTGGCGTGTGTTTCAGTTCTTTTGGGTAGACTTCTATAGGTTTGTTGTCTGCAAGTAGTTGCACTTCCTTCATGCATCTTCATTCATGGGTGTGTGAGTAGGGTTCTGGTTCATGTATTTCCTTTTTTCGTGTGTATGTTGTTTCTTTCTTCGGTTGTTGTGAGTTATGTTTTCTTGTGAGTTTGTGGTAATTACATGCCAATTGTAGGTCTTTTCCTTGTAATTTTCTGGATAGTCGATTAAAATGGAACGACCGTTAGGGAGCTACTTCAAGTCTCTTAGCTATGATTGCATAAAGATGTTGTGCTTAAGTCTGGAATTTAAAGTTTTGGTTGTGCTTTACAGAATTTTAAGTGTCGATATAATATTATTTTCTAATAGAATCTGCCTTATGCTATGAAATCCATGGAGTTGAGATGGTCTTTTCCATTTGACCTCAGACGGTTCTTTCCATGGGTAGTGTGTTTGCATAGGTGTGAGTTGTTGGATCTTCAAAAGTGTACAATTCCCTGTCTATCCTGGTTCTCTCCTATTTTTTGTTAAAGGATGCAGCTTGACCGTTTTTCCCCTGATGTTGGGTTGGAGATTGTTGACAAAACCTCTAAGGGTGTAACGACGTGAAAATTTAAAACAATTTTTCATTTTTCAAACATAACATATCTCATATAATCATCTCGAAACTCAAGTATATCAAATGTTATCACAGTAAAACATATCCCAGAATCTCAAATACAAAATCCTCTGTCAGTGTGTACAAATCTTGTCGGCGCCTTCCTGCGATCCTCGCTAGTACCTGAAACACATATCACATAACACGGTAAGCATAAATGCTTAGCGAGTTCCCCAAAATACCATGTACATACAACTAGCCACTCGAGGCTATAGCTCTACTAAACCTTCCGAACAATGTGTCTCAGGGGCCTTCCGGTCCCACAATCTGAGTAGACCTTCCGGTACATACCATATTGACCTTCCGGTCCATACACTGTTGACCTTCCGGTCCATATCATACTACTCGTAACATACATAAAATATACATAGAAACATAGAAACATATATCACATACTCGTCATAGCACATAAGACCTCCCGGTCACACATAATTACCACTCTAGGTAAGGTATAGTGAGAAGACTCGCCTCGTATGATGTCTAGTAACTCACGTGCTCGATATCCCCGAACTCGAAACAATGACCTAGCCCCCGCCTAATCACATAAAGTAATTATCTCAAATCAATAACGACTCTCAAGGCTAGACTAATCCTTTCCTAAGTTCTCTCAGAAGGCTGAAAGACCATTTTACCCCTCTAATGATCCAAAAGCCCACATGTTGACCAAACCTTAAAAGTCAACGATAGTCAGCTGTAGAAGGTACGTTGTGCGTACTAGCTCTGTACGTGGGGAGTACTTCGCGGTCATCCAGAATCAGGGAACTCGACCCCCTATGCGGTGCATATTGGGATTACGCCCATCGTATGTCCCAGTTTCATACTTTCATGATTTTTGGTTTGAATAGATTAAGACATAAGCTCATATCTCAGATCTATGCACTCTACTGTCTCTTAAGCCATAAAGTCGAAACCTTTAAGCCTTTGCATGGCTATAAAAAGTCACCAATCACTTTAAACACATATCCTCTTTCCCCATTAAGCCCTAATCTCATGCATGACTTAATCTTAACGTCCAAGATTGGATTTTTATGGATTTATAACACAAGATACACTGAAATGGGTTAGATCAAGGTCCATGGAGTTCCTTTGTTCAAAACGTCTCCACCTTTGGGACTTAAACCCTTAAAAAGCTCCTATATGATGTTCATAACAAAAGAGTGGTAAAGTTTGAAGCTTTTTACCTTTGTGAGAAGCTCCCCACTATGTTTAGCTCAGATCTAGAAGCTTAGACTCCAATCTTTCCTCTTCAAGGTCTTCTTTTCTTCTTCACAAGCACATAATGACACTTTCAAGCTCAAATACACACACACACGTTTAGAACGAATGCTTAGCTCTTTTAGGGTTTCACTCTCTGGAAATGGTGGCTGGGATGGAGGCCATAACATTCATTTTATAGTGCTCATGTCTCATTTAGGGTTTTGAGTCTGGACCCATTACGCCCAATGTAACTATGGTACGCCCAGTGTACCAGGTTGAGTCCACGTCAAAGGCACGCCCATGGGTACGTGCAACGTACTCTTTAGTACGCCCAACGTACCCACTTATCACCATTTTCTATTTTGGGCTAATTTTGACAACTTGGAAAAAGAAGAAGGATTAAAAAGATATACCTAACTTTCAGGATGTTACACATGGTGATAGATAAATAATGGGTTCTGATTTTTGATGTATCACTTGAGAAACTTTAGTGGTTGGTCACTTCATTCTATGTGTGTTGTGATGTTGTGGAAGAAATTACCCTCAACGATAGTCTTATGTGTTTTATACTTGGTGTTGTTTGCCGGCATTTCATTTTTCATTTTGCTATCCTACTTTAGTTGGCCTTGTAGTTTAGTTCCATTTTGTTTGTTGTTTTTGATCATTTGTGTATTGGTTCTGTAATGTTCTAGCCACTGCTAGTTTTGATTTCTTTAATGCATTTTGCTGTTAAAAAAAATTAATACATAAGTATAATAAATACAATAATTATATTTACTACTATTTTCATAATAATATATAGATTATTAGAACTATATTAGGAGCAATAAAAAAAAGGTTTGTAGAATCATTTACACCAAAAGTTAGACATTATTTGCTTTTAATATTATTTTTAATATAAATATCAATATTGTAATTGATTAGATATTAAATATGATCTTTATAACATAAAATAATGATTGTTTAGTAGGAAGGGGGTAATGAGAAGATAGGGAGATCTTTAGAATCATCCGATATTTTTTTATTAATAAAATTTGAGGTTTTTTTATAAGTTTTAAAATCATATCATATAGATGTTTCTTGTCATAGATATTCTCATTTAAATTTGTCATACTTTAATGGAAACGAATCTCAATGCATATTTAAAAAACGCTTTCATTTACATTTTCACTGTTATTTTCAAATAATTATTGTTACTATAAAAAGGTGACAACGTTAACGGAGGAGCCGTTAAAATCGATCTCTACTTTCTTACGATTTTTAACTTCTAACCTTATTATATAGTTTAGTTTTTTATTCGAATATTAAATCAAAATATAGTTTAATAAGGTAAATGAGGTGTACAATATAAATAAAAAAAGTTAATCAAAAGAAACTCTAGTTAGGAATGTATAATATAAATTAAAAAGTTAACGAAAAGGCTTTAGTCGAGCGGTAAGAAGTAACATTTTCAATTAAGAAGTCGTGTTTCTAAATCTCATTTAAGATATAGTTGGTAATCAAAAATAAATTAGTTACGTTTAAAAAAAATGACTTAGGAGGGTAACCAACTGTTGAGTTTGTTCACATTTGATCATTTTTTTTGTACCCAATATATCATTAAACTTATTGTTTGTGTTCACTATAACCCTTTTGACCGACTATCACAGGTGATAGCCGATCAAAAGGGTTATGGTGAACACAAACGACAAGTTCGATGGTATATTAGGTAACAAAAAAGGAAAGAGACTAAATATGAACAAACTCAACAGTTGGTTACCCTCCTGCTTATATTAATGACTTTATTAAATTCATTCTTACTTCTCTTCAAAACATAACCCACAAATAACATTATTCATACATGTACAACTTTGTAATGTACTTGCATATTTATTAATCTTGATTGGGCATGCGTCTTTTAAGACTATATTTACATTTCTAATTAAATGATTTATCGTATCATGGATTCTGAACAGGTCTACAAACGAGTAGAATCACAAGTGTTGTGATATTTGAGTTTACTTAGATTTAAGATTGAATATATGCGATAAGATACGACATCAATATGTACAAGATGATGCAACTTTTGTAGACACAAATCTATAATATATTGTGAGCTAAATGTTTATGCTAATAAAGATACCTCCCAAACCCAGTAATATCCTTTTGCAAAGAGTTTATTACAGTTAACCATAGTAGGCGTAGCAAAAACCATGTTTTGACTAAGATACCCCTTCAAAACGCTCTTCAAATACGTTATGGCCTAAGAAGGTTGCAATCTTTGATACTTTTGTAGCTTTGATTTCATTTAACTTATTGGGAAAAATGACTCAAGAGGGTAACCAACTATTGAGTTTATGCACATTTGGTCCCTTCCCTTTTTTGTACCCAATATACCATCAGAGTTATGGTGAACACAAACAACAAGTTTGACGGTAAATTTGGTACAAAAAAAGGAAAGGGGCCAAATATGAACAAACTCAACAGTCGGTTACCCTCCTGAGTCATTTTCCCTAAAAAAACAGGTTCAAGGAAGTACGAACACATTTGTACTTTGAGTATGTTATGACATGTTATTATTTTAGAGGTAATAGTATATGAGGACAATTAATTTAGAAATTATATTCATATTCTTTTGTTATTAATTAGAAAAAACACATGCTACACAATGGGGACGGGTTTTTTTTATGTATTATCAACAGTTTAGCAAAAGCCAACCTAGACAAATTTTGTAATTAGTTTTGTATATAAGGGTCAAACGTACCAAAATACAAAAATATTAAACATATGGACTGTTTTTGAAAAAAAAACTTTAAAGTGAACTTTTCTATAAATTAAAATGTTGTAGGGACTAAATCTACCAAAGTATAAAGCCTTTGTTGCAGGGACTAAACCTGTCAAGGTGGATAACCTGTGTTGCGGTGACAAAATCTTCCAAAAGGTTTTGTCGTGACTAAATCTGCCAAAACCTTTGTTACAAGGACTAAATCGGCTGAAATATAAAACCTTTTTTACAAGGACTAAATTTGTCAAAATGTATAATCTTTGTTTGTAGGGACTAAATCTCACAAAATGGAAAACTCTTTTTGTAGGACTAAATCTGTCAAAATGTAAAATATTTGCGGCAAAAGTCCAAAAATGAAAAACATCACTATTCATCGACTAAAGCTCTCAAAAATCTAAAACATTTGTGGCAAAAGTCCAAAAGTATATATATATATATATATATATATATATATATATATATATATATATATATATATATATATATATATATATATAACATAAGTATTGATAAGTACAATGAGAATGATAGTATATATAATATTTTAGTAAGAAACTTCTATAAAATGTTTAAAAGATCATTATGATATGGAAATTATAGTTTTTTTTCCGATTTCATCTTAGTTTTTATTTCATGTCATTTTCAACACCTTCTACCTTTACCATCCACCTCCTACCATTGTCCACCACACCCCACTATTCTCTTTTATCCATCTAGAATAAGGTGGAAAACCCCATTTCCTCAACAATTGTGTCCCGAACAAACCTAAACATATGTAAGTATGGGTTTAATGTTCGGATTTGAAGGTGGAAATGTGAACCATAGAGAAGCTGAAACGCAACATAAAAACGATAGGGGGACGTTGCCTAAAGCGTGTGGCACACATCTTCAAATTTTGCCTATAAATAGCAGCATCCCCGTTATTCTTCTTCACAAACCTACAACCTTTCTCTTTGAACTCTCTAGAGCCAAAATCTCAATATTCCCTTAGAATTTAGGGTGTTCAGCTAGACTCTGAATTATATAAGAGCATGGCAAGTAAAAGCTCTCACTTCGGAGTTCTACCAGTACAATTTCCGACTATTTGCTAACAAATCTCTATAAGTTAAGATGCACTTATCTTAATTCAAGTGTAACTTATATTTATATTTATAGTCGTTGTTATGAATAAATAAATAAGAATTTTCTGTAATTCCACTTATAATGTTGATTGATCTACGCATGGGAGAGGTGTCTAGAATGGTCATGTTGGCTTGGTTGTTGGATTTTAGAAAGGCTATATGTCTTAATACTCATGCCTCCCAACTTTCCTGTCTGACTGATCCTTATATGATAAGACTCTCAGAATTCCTTCAGATTAGTAAAAGGTCTAACTTAATGGGTTTTTGAATAAACATACAATCCTATGTGTGCATGTAATCCTAATTTGATCTATGTTTTCTCTAATTGAACATACAATATGAACAACAACATGCAAACCCTAGGTGGCTAGGTCTATGTATTATAATCAAAAATCACATGATAGGATTAAGATACATACCTTTGATTGTTATGGAGTAATAATAATCCAAAACCTTGTAGATGTTGAAGCTTAAGAGCAAGTATCATAAGTGTAATACCTCTAATGACTCACAAACACACTTAGCTAGAAGATGAGTTATGAGAAGGAATAAGAAACTCTAAATTTTGGTTGGAATTCTCTAGGGTTTCAAAGTGGCCGAAAATCATAAGTGAAAGAGTCTTTATATAGTAAGGTGACTTAGAGCCAAAGCTAGGGTTAGGATAAGGAAACCTGTAACGACGTAAATTTAAAAACAATTTTTCGTTTTTCAAACACAATAAAACGCATATAATATTCTCAAAATCTCATGTGTATCCAATGTCATCACAATAAAACATATCCCAGAATCTCAAAAACATAATCCTATGCCAGTGTCTACAAATCATGTCGGCGTCTTCCTGCGATCCCGAGAACAACATAAAACACATAACACATCAGACGGTAAGCACGAAGCTTAGTGAGTTCCCCAAAATACCACATACAACACATATTAGCCACTCGAGGCTATAACTCTATTTAACCCTCTGGTCAATGTGTCTCAGTGGGACCCTCTAATCCCATAACTCTGTGGACCCTTTGATCCTAACTTTGTGGGCCTCCAGATCTTAACTCTATAAACTCTGAAACATACATAGCATAAATCACATAGAAATAATGCAGTGTATCACATCATATAAATGGCATACAAAATACTCTGTCACATAACTCTAATTACCACTCCAGGTAAAGTATAGTGAGAAGACTCACCTGACAAGCCAACAAATACCAGTCTTGTACTCGGAAATCTCGAACTAGCCTCCGCCTATCACATAGGATAAATATCTCTAATTAATGCTTTATAAACACTCGCCTATTCCAAAGGCTACCCGCTTTCTCTATCTAACTCTAAAAGGCCATCCTACCTCTCCATGGTTTCCATTACTCACGTTGACTAAACCCCAAAGTCAACATAAGTCAACCCAATTCAATAGTCCATGTTGACCTGACTCGTCGAGTGCACTCATGCAACTCGCTGAGTCCCTTCATTTCCTCATAAATCTCCAGAAAGTCCAGCTCAGCTCATCGAGTTGACCCCGAACTCGCCAAGTTATCGCATGAACAAACTCATCGGGACAAACCCTAACCGACTCATCGAGTCAGGCCATGGCCTCGGCGAGTCCCTTCGATCAGATTCCTCATTCCAATGATTTAAGGTAGATCCATCACCCCAAACACTAGATCTACCATCCCAAGGGTCGATTGACACGTAAAGCTGCAAGCTTCACGTTTAAACATGGCACATAGGGCTCATAATGCCAATATAACTCTAACAAGGATGATTAACCACAATAACTCTTATATGGCTAAATAAAGCTATCATCTTTGGACTCTTTGGACCTCACAGAGTCCAGATCTGAAATCTAGACCTCAAAAGGGACCTAATGCATTCAAAGTCCCAAAAATGGTGGAAGAAACCGTAATCTTCCTAAGCAACAAGATCTAAGCAAAATAACAAGAAAGTTGCAAGCTTTTACCTCTTACTCAAGCCCTTGTACGGAGGTACACCAGATCTACTGATTCTCTAGCTTCCTTGTTTGATGATCTCCTCTTCTCCTCAAGAGATGCACTAGTCTACTCCAAGTTTTAGCTTCCAAGACTCTCCTGGCTCTCTATGCACGTTTAGGGCTTTCTCTTAAGGAAGAGTAGCCGTAAATGAGGCTATAAGTGCCTTTAAATAGGTCCCAAACCCGCGAAATTAGGGTTTCTCTGCCCAATACCTACTCGGTGAGTCCCACCTTTGACTCGTCGAGTCCATTCATTAAATTCACGTGAGCAACTCGATTCGACTCGGCGAGTTGGACCCTCAACTCGTCTAGTCTCTCCTTCAATATCAAGATTAACATACACAATGATATCCCTGAAAATTTGGATGTTACAAAACCCTAATTGCTTTTCTTAAGGACCAAGCAAGCCTTAAACCTTCCATAAGATAGCCTATGGCTGAAAATTCTAGAGCCTCTCTAGAAAATTTTTGTCCAAACTCTTAGGAGGGTTCTAGGGCTTCTTTCTCAGCTATCAATAAATTACAAAACAGCCCCTACACTTTTAATTAATACAATTAATCCCAAAATTAATTCCAAGTTAATTTCTGATTAACTATTAATTAATAATATGATTTCTAATTAATATATTATTTCCATAATACATCAATAAATCATTTATTTCAATTTATTAATCAAATTAATAAATTCTTCCTCTTTCTCAATTAATCATCTTGTCTAGTTGCTAGTGTGAAGGTAACCCAAAAGGACTAAGCTACTATCAATTCAAATACATATCAAATATAGTTATGGGTTTAGACACCTAATCCAACAGTCTCCCACTTGGATGAGTCTAATAACTATAGTTACAAGTATGACTTCAAAAATTGACTAGCAAAATGTAGTTCTCAGAGCCTTTGTCGAATTCTAACCTAGTCAAATATGTGTCCTAAGATAAGTGATCATAAAATTCTCCGTTCCGCAAAATATCATGTGGACAAATGACATGGAACAAAATTATTCTCGTTGTCCAACAGTTTGTTTCCCGATATCTGATTTGTAATGACAAAGAACTTTAATCAAACACATCAACTCAGTCCTGACCAGGCCCGACACATAAGTCAACACCAAATCATCAAGGGGCCCAAGATATCGCTTTTCCCTTTAAGGGAAAAAGGAATAGATAAACTTTGACTTATATTCTTGCACTATTTACTCATCAAATTATAACACCCCGACTCCTAGGTATAAGTTTTAAAGCATTATGTACATGGTTATGGACCTACTCGACGAGTTGGTTGCCCCAACTCGTCGTGTAGAGGCGGGTTAGCCCGCGTGGATTATTGGACCTACACGACGAGGTGGAGTGCCCTAACTCGACGAGTAGGAGCTGCTTATGAAAACCCTAATTCTTAGGGCTTGCACCTTATTTAAAGAACCTTAAATCCTCTCCTCAGCCTCCCTTACCAGCCTCTCGTTCAGAGGCAAACCCTACCAAGCTAACTCTCCATTTTTGAGTGTGTGAGGCTAAAAGAGTGTGTTTTGGTGCATTTCTAGAAGAGATTTGAAGACTTAGAAGCTTGGAACGAGAAGGAGCCTATAGATCCAGCATCATTTGAAGGTAAAAAGTCTTTACCTTGGATTTCCATTTCTTAGATCTTCTCTCATGCATGAATATGGTCATTTTTGGGGCAAAATGGGGTCATTCTCAGATTTCAACTTGTCCAGAAGATATGGTCTCAGATGTTGACTCCTCTAGGTCCCAAATTCAGAAAGCTATTAACTTTATCTAGTATTAACCCCTCACCATGCCCTAAACCTCATTCTAGACTTGGTTTTGGTATTCTAAGCCTTTAAGACCTTGCATGCACGTAAAGTTTGCAACTTTACGTGGAATCTATGCCTTAGGAAGCTAGATCTACAAGTTGGAGCTTTGAAGCAACTTAAAACGTTTAAATGGGAAATAGAATGAAGGGACTCGACGAGTTGCATGGTCAACTCAACGAGTCCGATGAAGATTGATCGTTGTTGGTTTCTACATGGACTCGGCGAGTCAGTGAGACGACTCGATGAGTCAGTTAGGGTTTTCCCGAATTTTGGACATGCATGGACTCGACGAGTTGTCTGGAAACTAGGTGAGTCAACTAGGTTTTTCACGACTTCTCGAGTTCTGGAAGGACTCGACGAGTCGGTGAGCTGCACTCGACGAGTTGGGTCAACATGGACTGTTGACCTTGACCGTTGACTTTGACTTTGACCAAGGGTTGACCAGTTTGACTTCTGGGGGTATTTTAGTAAATTGGGAATTTACCAAAGTGGTTTTATGGTGAATATAGGTAGTGGAGTTCGTGGCTGTGATTCGAGAGTTTGACCTTATCACTAAAGTTTGAAATTTGTGAGGTGGGTTATCCTTACTATACTAAGGGGTCGAAGGCACCAAGGCCGGCCCATTGGATTGATATCCTAGTAGTTATTTATATGTTGAGTATGTGTTAGATATGCATGTTAGTTCGATATGCTACTTTGCTAGATCTGAAGGACTACTTGTGATATTGTGTGATTATTTGTACGTACATTATCCGTTACACGTCGACATGTTATGTTGGTAGGGTTGAGGTTGCACTGCTCCGTGCAGTGACTAACAAACCCTGGAGTGTGCCAGATATGAGCTAAGGGCTAGGGCGGGCATGCCAGACTCACACTGAGGACTCCTATGCATTCCAGATGCGAGCTGAGGGCTAGGAGAGCATACCTGACTCGCATTGAGGGGTAATCATTTCGTTACAGTCCTAGGACTGAGTAAGCAAGCCAGATATGAGTTGTGGGCCTGTAAGGCAAGCCAGACTTATGCTGTGGGCTCAGAGGTAATCCAGTATGTAGAGTTGTGGACCCATTACATGTTGTTATTATGTGTACTATTTGATATGTATCGGTATTTTGGGGGAACTCACTATGCTTCGGGCTTACAGTTTCAGTTTTGGTTTCGGGTACTTCAGATGATCGCGGGAAGGCTGTGGACCCATTACATGAGATTTTGGTTTTAATTTCTGGGATACACTAACATGAAACTATTTTGAAAACACTTTGTAACAATTAATGGTTTTTAATTGGTTGGAAAAGTTCTAAACTGGCTTGATTTTTATGGGTGTTACAAGTTGGTATCAGAGCTTTAGTTTGAGTGAATTGGAGGAACACTCGTGTGAATCCAATCTCAAACTAAGGAAAAGATTTTTAAAATGGTTTTCAAAAGGTTTTCAAAATAATTAAAGGAGGATGCAGAGTGTACGATCAGCTAGAGCTAGTAAGTAGACCCTAAAATACCATGTAGTTATTTGATATTGAGATATGTTAGAACAACATGCTAGTACTAGGCTAGGGATCTTCAGAAATTGCATGATAGAATTGCCTGATTATATGATGCCTGATAGCCTAGGGTTTTCCTTATATGAAATTGACATCATTACTGTAGTTTCTCAGTGTATGCATCATAGGTTGTATATAATTAAGATCTTATAGCCTAAGAATATTTGGTTTAGCTTTATTTCATGTTCCTTGTCTGGTTGTGGGCTTAAAGTAGGACCGAGTATTCAAATGTCTATAGGGTCCAGCGTTATGTATGACTAGCATACACTAGCGTTGCAGGGTTGGTGGAAGTTTCGTGGATGGTTGAGTTATGTGGGGTCAGTAGGCCAATTATGAGATAGTTAGCCTTCCTCTATGAGTGAGGATTGAGTGATCACCATGAATATGTACATTTTCAGGGTGTTGTGATGATACCTGAGACAAATATGGGTAGGTGTGGAAGGTAGTATGGGCCCGTACTGCTGAAAGCACGGGACCCATAGGCGTAGCAAAGAAGTCACAACCCATATAGTTTAGTTGAGAGTTGGTTCCCTATTATTTATGCGGATTATCTGATATTTTCCTGGTATATTTTTAGTATGGTGGTTATGAGGCGTTTTGTGACTGGATCCGGATCAGGATCCGAGCAGGGTGGTCAGGATCCCCCAACAGCGCCCGAGACTATCGGCCAGGGTGGGCCAGTGTTGATAGAGGATCGTGTCAGGGAGAACATCTGTGAGGAGGTGGTTGAGATTGTTCGAGGTCAGATTCCGAAGATGTTCGGGTCTATTAAGACCGCCATGATGGAGTATTTTGATGACAAATATGCAGCTCTTGCTGAGACGGCTGCCGCAACAACTACAATAGCTATAACAACGACAGGGGGAGGAGCCAGTTAAGGCTTTCAGTACCGGGTCTTCGATAACTCGAAGCCCTCGAATTTCGATGGGATTCATGATCTGATCATATCCATTAAGTGGTTGTCTGAAGTGGATGGATGTTTCTTCACATGCTCATGTCCTGCTGGCCAGAGGTCAGATGTGCCGTGAACTTGTTGAGGTCCGGGGCAAAGGACTGGTGGAGGTTGATGACTGGGTCGTATACTGATGATCAAAGAGTTGTAGTTACTTGGGAGCAGTTTATTGATATGTTTCGTGCTCGCTACATTCCACGGGTCGAGCGCGAGCTACAGTCACATGATTTTTTAGATCTGAGACAGTGACGGAGATCACCCGCATGTTCACTGAGAGGGTGATGTTTTACCCGAAGTTTGCTTATGAGCAGGCTCAGATGACACGTTATCTGGGCATGCTCAAGACTGATATCCGTCAGTTTTTTTACCCAGCGATGTGATACACTGTTGGAGTTACTGGAGGCCGCTAGGCGGTGTGAGCTAGAGATTGAGTTACAGTTACAGGAGCAGAGGCAAGCCCCGGCGTAGTCATAGCCGGCATCGAAGCGGTCTAAGACCGCTGATTCTAGGACTGCAGGACAGCGCGGCCACACTTGTGAAAAGTGTGGAAAGGGTCATTATGGAGTTTGTCGATCAGGTAGCGGGTGCCACAAGTTTAGCAAAGAGGGGCATTATGCGAAGGATTGTCGCCAACCCGCCCCGGTTCTGAGTGTGAGGATATGTTACCACTGTGATCAGATTGGCCATGTGAAGGCCAAGTATTTGTTACTCGCCGCCAAGCCGGTGCAGGCTCCCGCTCCAGCTACACTAAGGATTACTGATGGGAGTTAGGGTAGAGTAGTGCCCTCAAGGGCTTAGGGACGCGCCTTCCAGCTTGCGGCAAAGGAATCCAGGGCAGCACCAAACATGGTTGTTGGTATGTTTTTATCCCTTATCTTATTGATTATATATGCTTTATGCTTATATGTTTGGACCTGTGATTAGGTACGTTTTTAGTGAACTCCTTACCTGCTTTGGTATTATTTGACTCGGGGGCGATTCGGTCGTTTGTCTCTCAGTAATTCAGTAGGGAGTTCAGTTTGTCAGTAGGAGAGCTAGAGTGTCCGTTGCGAGTCTCCATTGCCAACGAACATGGGATTTCCGCTTCTTCAGTTTATCAAGGATATGTGTTGGAGATCTTTGGGGTATTTTTCCTGATAGACTTGGTTTTGATTCCCATGGGGGATATGTGTGTGATCTTGGGTATGGACTGGCTTTGTCGCTTTGGTGCCATGATTGAACAGGGGTCAGCGAGTGGTAGTTTGAACCCCAAGTGGAGGAGAACTGATTGTCTCTGGCAAGGGCACCAGATTCAAATCAGGGTTTTGTTCAGCCGCCAGGGCTTGGCAGTAAATCCGGCACAAGTGTGCGGGTTATCTAGCATATGTGGTGGATACGCGGATCAGGGATCAGATTTCAATTTCAGAGGTTCCAATAGTCAGGGAGTTTGTTGAAGTGTTCCCGGGGGAGTTACCCGGAGTACCTCCGCAGAGGCAGGTCGAGTTTAGGATCTACCTAGTGTCAGGTGCGACTCCTATCACGAAGGCGTCGTACCGGTTGGCACCACCAGAGATGCAAGAGCTGTCATCACATCTGCATGAACTGATGAGCAAGCAGTTCATTCGTCCGAGCAATTCTCTGTGGGGAGCGCCGATCCTCTTCGTCGGGAAGAAGGATGGTTCACACCAGGGTTGAACAAGTTGAAGGTGAAGAACCGTTATCTACTCCCGATGATAGATGATCTTTTCGATCAGTTGTAGGGAGCAGCTTGGTTCTCCAAGATAGACATGAGGTCAGGGTACCATCAGGTCAAGGTTAGAGAGGAGGATGTGGATAAGACCGCATTCCGGACTCGTTATGGACATTACGAGTTTGTGGTGATGCCGTTTGGGCTCACCAACATGCCGGCAGTATTTATGGACCCGATGAATCGGGTCTGCAGACCGATGCTCGATCGCTCGGTCATCGTATTCATAAATGATATATTGATGTAATATAAGACCCGAGAGCAGCATCTATGAGAGATATTAGGAGTTTTGAGATGAGAACGACTTTATGCCAAGTTCTTGAAGTGCGAGATTTGGTTACGAGAGGTTCAGTTCCTTGGACACCTCGCTAACCAGGAGGGGATTTTGGGGACCTCGCTAACCAGGAGGGGATTTTGGTTGATCCGGCCAAAATCGAGGCAGTTATGCAGTGGGAGGTTCTGAAATATCCCTCGGATATCAGGAGCTTCTTGGGATTAGCTGGGTGCTACCAGAGATTCATACATGATTTCTCCAAGATTGCAGTACCCCTCACTCGTCTGACGAGGAATGGGGTGGACTTCCGGTGGGGCCCCGAGCAGCATAGGGTATTTTAGACGCTCCGACAATGACTTTGCAATGCTCCAGTCTTGACTCTCCTAGAGGGAGTTGAGGATTTTGTAATGTTCTGTGATGCATCCATCACAAGACTGGGAGCGGTCCTCATATGGAGAGGACGGGTAATAGCTACGCATCGCGGCAACTGAATCCGCACGAGACGAGATACCCTACTCATGATCTGGAGTTGGGAGCGGTGGTATTCGCTCTCAAGATTTGGAGACAGGACATCTATGGGGTCAGCTGTAGCATATACACGGACCACAAGAGCCTAAGACGCATCATGGATCAGCCGAGCCTGAACATGAGACAGCGCAGGTGCCTAGATGTAGTCAAGGACTACGACTGTTAGATCCTTTACCACCCAGGTAAAGTGAATGTGGTTGCGGACGCTCTGAGCCGCAAGTCTGCTAGATCTTCTGCGTCGGCAACATGTATGAGGATATCAATGGATTCTCCACTAGTGAGTTTAATCAGGGAAGCTCGGGCTGAGGGTATGTGTCACGAGAATTGGAGAGCGGATTAGGGGTGAAAAAACCCGGTTGGTGCAGGATAGCAAGGGATTGTTGACCTGCTGCGGTCGGGTCTGGGTTCCGATGTCTGGTGGGGTCAGACAGATTGTTCTGGAGGAGGCTCATAAGTCTCGCTTCTCGATTACCCCAGGGCCACCAAGATGTACCGGGATTTGTGATTGAGTTATTGGTGGCCGTGCATGAAGTGATAAATCGCATGGTACGTGGAGAGGTGCTTGACCTGCAGGATGGTCAAGGCCGAGCACCAGAGGCCGCACGGCCAACTACAGCCCCTGGAGATTCCCATGTAGAAGTGGGAACAAATCAAGATGGATTTTATCACCAAGTTGCCGAGGATGGCGAAGGGCTTTGATGCTATTTGGGTCATCGTGGATTGAGTGGCCAAGAGCGCCCAATTCTTAGCCATACGGGAGAGTTCATCGGTCGAGAAGCTGGCCGACTTGTATATCCGTGAGATCATTGCTCGCCATGGGGTTCCGGTCTCTATTGTCTCAGACCGCGATGTTTGGTTCACCTCTCGTTTCTAGCAGGAGTTCCACGAGGAACTGGGCACCTGGCTGCACTTCGGTACAGCCTATCACCCGCAAACGGACAGCCAGAGTGCGCAGACCATACACTCAAGGATATTCTGAGAGCCTGCGTTATTGACTTCGGTGGGAGCTGGGACTCCTACATACCCCTTAAGAGTTCTGCTACAACAAAAACTTTCATCCTAGTATTGGTGCCCCACCATATGAGCTGTTGTATGGACGGAGATTTTGCACCCCAGTCTGTTGGGGTGAGATCGGTCACAGGGTGATGGGACGGACACAGGTAGTCCTAAAGACTACCAAGAGGATTCAGCAAATCAGACAGCGGATGTAGACCGCTTAGATTCGGCATAAGAGTTATGCTAACAGGCACCGATCTGAGCTGGAGTTTCAGGTAGGAGACATGGTACTCCTAAAGGTCTCACCCTGGAAGGGTCTGATTCGCATCAGGAAGAGGGGGAAATTGGGTGCCCAATACATTGGGCCATTCAGGATCATTGCGAGGGTTGGCAAGGTGGCATATATATTAGATCCCCTAGAGGAGCTTAGTCAGGTCCACAACACTTTCCATGTGTCACAGTTGCAAAATTGCATAGCAGATGAGGGGGCAGTGATAGCATTAGACGATATACAGGTCGAGAAGCGCCTGAATTACGTGGAGAGGCCAATGGCCATTCTTGAGAGGAAGGTAAAGGTTCTACGGAATAAGGAGGTACCTTTGGCAAAGGTACAGTGGGAGCACAAGAGAGGATCCCAATCGACATGGGAGCTAGAGGAAAAGATGCAGGAGCACTACCCAGTTTTGTTCGCCAGAGCAGACTTCGAGGACGAAGTCTAATTCAAGTGGGGGAGAAATTTAACACCCCGACTCCCACGTATAAGTTTTAAAGCATTATGTACAAGTTTATGGACCTACTCGACGAGTTGGTTGCCACAACTCGTCGTGTAGAGGCGGGTTAGCCCGTGTAGATTATTGGACATACTCGACAAGTCGGAGTGCCCTGACTCGACGAGTAGGAGCTGCTTATGAAAACCCTAATTTTTATGGTTTGCACCCTATTTAAAGAACCTTAACTCCTCTCCCCAACCTTCCTTACCACCCTATCGTCTAGAAGCAAACCATAGCAAGCTAACCCTCCATTTTTGAGTGTGTGAGGTTGCAGGAGTGCGTTTCGATGCATTTCTTGAAAAGATTTGAAAACTTAGAATCTTGGAGCGAGAAGGAGCCCGTAGATCCAACATCTACTTCATTTTGGCATTCATTTGATGGTAAAAAGTATTTACCTTGGCTTTTCATTTCTTAGATCTTCTCTCATGCATGAATATGGTCATTTTTGGGGCAAAATGGGGTCATTCTCATATTTGAACTTGTCCAAAAGATATGGTATCAGATTTGGACTCCTCTAGGTCCCAAATTCAGAAAGCTATTAACTTTATCTAGTATCAACCCCTCACCATGCCCTAATCCTCATTCTAGATTTGGTTTTGGTATTCTAAGCCATTTAAGACCTTGCATACACATAAAGTTTGCAACTTTACATGGAATCTGTGTCTTAGGAAGCTAGATCTACAAGTTGGAGCTTTGGACTAGCTTAAAAACGTCTGAATGGGAAATGGATTGAAGGGATTCGATGAGTTGCATGGTCAACTCGACGAGTTCGATGAAGATTGATCGTTGTTGGTTTGTGCATTGACTCGGTGAGACGACTCGACGAGTCAGTTAGGATTTTCCCGACTTTTGGACACGCATGGACTCGACGAATTGTCTGGAAACTTGTTGAGTCAACTAGGGTTTTCACGACTTCTCGAGTTTTGGAAGGACTCAACGAGTCAGTGAGCTGCACTCGACGATTTGGGTCAACATGGACTGTTGACCTTGACCGTTAACTTTGACTTTGACCATGGGTTGACCAGTTTGACTTCTGGGGGTATTTCAGTAAATTGGGAACTTATGGAAGTGGTTTTATGGTAAATATAGGTTTTGGAGTTGTGGCTGTGATTCGAGAGTTTGACCTTATCACTACAGTTCGACATTTGTGAGGTGAGTTATCCTCACTATACTTAAGTGTCTAAGGCACCAAGGTCGGCTCATTGGATTGATATCCTAGTAGTTATTGATATGCTGAGTATGTGTTCGATATGTGTGTTAGTTCGATATGCTAATCTAGTAGATCTGTAGGACTACCTGTGATACTGTGTGATTATCTGTACGTACATTATCCGTTACACGTAGACATGTTATGTGGATAGGGTTGAGGTTGCACGGCTCAGTACGGTGACCAACAAACCCTGGAGTATGCCAAATATGAGCTGAGGGCCATGGAGGGCATGCCAGACTCATACTGAGGACTCCTAAACATTCCAGATGTGAGCTGAGGGCCAGGAGAGCATACCAGACTCGCACCGAGGGCTAATCATTTCGTTACGATCCTTGGACTGAGGGAGCAAGCCATATATGAGTTGTGGGCCTGTAAGGCAAGCCAGACTCATACTGTGGGCTCAGGGGTAATCTAGTGTGTAGAGCTTTGGACCCATTACATGTTGTTATTATGTGTACTATTTGTTATGTATCAGTATTTTGGGGGAACTTCGGGCTCACAGTTTCAGTTTTGGTTTTAGGTACTTCAGATGATCGCGGGAAGGCGAAGGCGTGATCGTATAGCTCCTCATGTTTTATGATTTTGATTTCTAGGATACTCTGACATGAAACTATTTTGAAAACACTTTGTAATAATTAATGCTTTTCAATTGGTTGGAAAAATTTTAAATTGGCATGATTTTTATGGGTGTTACACAAGTCATGCACAACAATACGTTTTATAACATCAAGTTACTGATGCGTTTACGCATTATCAATGCACAAAAAACTTGTAAACAACTTTACAGATTATATGCTATTATCATCTCAGAATTACTCGTGATAAATTCCATGAAGTAATTCTCTGAGCGTTGGTTAAATCCAATACTTAAATCCCCATTTCAAAAGCACTCATGAATGTTGCAGCAAACCATTGCTATGTCTATACCCTTAGACTATCAACAACCCAATTCATGATAGCCTTAATTTACTACTTGCTTCCAAAGTATGATCAACTGTTGATATTTGAATAATCTAATTATTCAGGAAGTAAAACATGCAAAAATGAAACACGATGATAAACAATTGACAAAAGACAGTAAGTGATACTCATAAATAAATCTACATTACTTAATCGCAAAATGTCAATTACATTTATTTTAAATATCTATCTAATCACTAAAACTAATATAATCTTTTAGACCATTGCTCCTTGCATGTTGAACGTGCTTAATCCTACTTAGACCCTTTGTGAGGGGATCGACATGATTCTCTTCAGATGATACCCTCTTTACAATGAGTGTCCTTCTTCTACCCTATTTCTGATGAAATGGTATTTTCTGTCGAAATGTCTCGATCTATCATGATCTCTTGGTTCCTTGGTCAAAGCAACTGCTCGTTCATTATCGCATAAAATCTCCATAGGCTCCTTTATGGCTGGTAACACTCCAAGATCTCCGATGAAGTTCTTCAACCATATAGCCTAATTTGATGCTTCTTTTGCGGCAATGTACTCAAATTCACAGGTAGAATCAGCCACCGTCTCCTTCTTGGAACTTTTCCAAGTTATAGCTCCTCCGTTAAGTGTAAACACCCAACCAGATTGAGAACTAAAGTTGTCTATGTCTTCCTGAAAGTTGGCGTCACTATACCCACTAACTCTTAAGTCATCACAGCCACCGAGCACAAGGACCCAGTCCCTAGTTCTATGCAGATACTTAAGAATGTTATTAACCGTTATCCAATGAGCTTTACCTGGATTTCCTTGATATTGGCTAACCATGCTCAAAGTAAAAGCCATGTCAGGGAGAGTACATGTCATATCATACATGATCGATCCAACGGCGGAAGCATATGGAAATTGACTCATTTCTGCTATCTCTGCATCAGTACTCAAACTCTAAGTCTTACTCAGTTTGGTATTGCTCTGAATAGGTAACTCTCCTTTCTTGGAATTCTCCATGTTAAAACACTTTAACACTTTATCCAAATATGTACTTTGACTAACTCCAATTAGTCGTTTACTCCTATTTCTCAAAATCCTTATTCCCACAATATAAGCAGCCTCTCTCGGATCCTTCACAACGAAACATTTTCCAAGCCAGGACTTAACTTCCTACAAGGTTGGAATGTCGTTTCCTTCGAGTAGTATGTCATCAACATACAATACCAAAAAGGTGACTATACTCCCACTAGCTTTTACATATACACAAGATTCATCTTCACTCCTAGAGAAGCCAAACTCTTTAACTTTCTCGTCAAAGCAAAGATTCCATATGCGAGAAGCTTGTCTCAATCCATAGATTGTTTTCTCAAGCTTACACAACCTATTAGGGTACTTAGCATCCATAAAACCCTCTGGATGACTCATGTAAACATCTTCATCCAACTTCCCATTAAGGAAAGCGGTTTTGACATCCATCAACCAAATTTCATAGTCATGATATGCAACTATAGCCAACATAACCCTAATAGATTTAATCTTAGCCACTGTTGAGAAGGTCTCATCATAGTCAACCCCTGGGGTTTGAGTAAAGTCCTTCCCAACAAGTCTAGCCATGAAAGTGTGTACCTTTCCATCCATGTCGGTCTTCTTCTTGAAGATCCATTTGCACCCAAATGTCTTACGACCTGGTACATTATCAACCAAATTCCAAACTTGGTTGTCATACATGGACCTGATCTCGCTGTCCATTGCCTCTTTCCAGTTGGCAGACTTCGGCCTCGTCATGGCTTCTTTGTAGTTAGAAGGTTCATCCAAATTTACCTGTGTGTTATCACTGATAAACGTATCACCTTCTGCAACTATATGGAAACCATACAACACAGGTGGACCGCCAACTCTACTAGAACGCCTAAGAGGTAACGACTCGTCAACTGGTTCAACATGAATTTCTTCCTCATGTTGAGTGCTAGTGTTAGAGGTTCCTTCATTACTTGACTCTTGAATTTATTCAAGATCAATTTTACTCCCACTGTCCTTTTTATATATGAGCTATCTTTCGCGAAAGACTCCCCTTCGTGCTACGAAGACCACGTTTTCACTAGGTCTGTAGAACAGATATCCAAAGGACTTTTTTGGGTAGCTGATGAGAATACATCTCTCACTTCGAGGTTCAAGCTTGTCGTGAGTCTCTCATCTAACGGAAGCTTCACAGGCCCAAACCTTGATATGTGCCAACGCGAGAACCTTCCCTGTCTACATCTCGTGAGGTATTTTGGCAACCTTCTTTGTTAGGACAAGATTAAGAATTTGGACGACGGTATCTAAGGAATACCCCCAGAATGATATTGGAAGTGAAGCTCGACTTATCATGGAACAAACCATGTCCAACAAGGTTCTATTACACCTCTCAGCCATACCATTAAGTTGTGGTGTCCTAAGAGGTGTTAATTGTGAAACAATTCCACATTCTTTGAGATAGCCCTAGAACTCAATACTAAGATACTCACCACCTCTATCAGATCTAAGCAACTTGATCTTCCTGCCCAATTGATTCTCGACTTCATTTTTGAACTCTTTGAACTTTTAAAAGGTTTCTGACTTATCCTTGATTAAGTAGATATATCCATATCTGCTATAATCATTAGTGAAAGTCACATAGAATCGATTTGCATCCCTTTTGGTGGATCTGAAGGGCCCACACACATATGTGTGTATGAGATCCAACAATCTGTCACCTCTTTCACAAGAACCAATGAAAGGTGATTTAGTCATCTTTCCAAGCAAACAAGATTCACATGTATCATTTAACCTTAAGTCAAATGATTCCAACGCTCTTTCATTTTAGAGTTGGGCAATGCGCTTCTCGTTGACATGTCCAAGACGACAATGCCACAAGCATGCTTTGTCTAAACTATTATACAAATCAATTTGCAACACACTATTACCTAAGTTGTCTACAACCATCATAGTTTCATACACACCATCACAAGGTAATGCTTCAAAATAAAATACACCATTCTTATACAAGGTCTGGATCGACAAGCTCCAAGCCAACCAACACCTCTCCTATGAGCTCCTTCAAGATGCACCAAGAACACTCCAAAACACTTAAAAGGTTCAAGAGTCTCACAAATAGGGAAAGGGTTTTGAAATTAGGGTTAGAGAGGATGGAGGTTGGAAATGAGGCTAGCCTCATGGAGATAATGAGGTTTTATAATGTCCAAACCCTAAAATTTAGGTTTAAGATTCACGTGAGTACGCCCTGCGTAGCATATGTACACTCGACATAATCAAAGGATGTTCACTTTTCTTTCATGTAGTATGCCCAAGCTACATGCCATGTTCGTCTAGCGTGCAGGCCAACATCACATTCCTTCTTAAATTCCAATGGTAATAACTTCTGCATCCCAACCCGATTTTCAGCGTTCTTTATATGCCCACAAAGGTAATGAAAATCCTAACAATCCTATCTAATATCCTTTTACTTAAAACCTTCCGCACTAGAATCCTTAATTCAAGAAAAGGTCCGAAGCATCACTTTTACCATTATTCCCTTGGGCTCCAAAGCACAAACCGAAAGCTTGGATCACACAACCTATATAATCCACTTCCAAATGGTCTTAAAAACCAAACCCACTGAAGTCTATGGCCCTAACATGATCCATTTAATGCCCATAATTCCCGAAGTAGGAAGCTTCTTTAAACCGGATGTTAGAGTTGGGTTAGCAATATCGAATTTCATGGCAATCCTTGAGACAAATACAAGTAGGTACGGCAGGTAGCATGGGCCCGTACTACCTGAAGGGTCTAATTAATGGTTTGGTCTAGGCTTTCGTTGTAATAGGTTCTTTTAAGTCTGTATGTAGTTTTGGTAGTTTGGTTAGTAGTTTACAGCCTTGTTATGAGTTTATGGTCGTAAAATCAGAGTCGGCCCAGGTCCACTATATATAGAAGTTATGAAGGTCATTTGTGGTTGTTGATGCCATAGAGTTCATGGTTGCTATAAACAAGTTGTACTAGACGTTTTTCATTAATAGAAGCGTGTGCAGGCTTGTTCTTAATTCTGTTTCTACTTCATTCTTATTATAATCAATTGTTTTGTTTGCTTGATCACTGGTAAGATCCATTTCATGACATCACAATTGGTATCAGAGAGAAACCAATGTTAAAGCATCTTACAATCGAGTTTTTGGCCATATTCCTCACTGTTTGAAATTGGAGTTGGTGTTTACTGCGAAAGGGAATCAAGTGTAATCCAAAAACGTGATTTCTTGAACTTCTTGGAGCTTACTGCCAAGAGTTTACGACAGCAAACCCAGTTTACAGCCGCAAGCTCAAGAATCTTCTTGGACCTTAAACTCAGTTCTTAGACCATAAATCAAGTATATTCAATAACCGCAAGCTTAGATTCAAAAACTGTAATCAGAAACCGTAATCATTTGGACCGCAAACTCTCGACCGTAAACCGAGTTTACGGCCGCAAACCGATCTTTGACCGTAAACTCTTGTGTTGACCGGAAACCCAATTTTTTTTAAATAAAATAAAATCTGTTTTTTTTTAAATTAATAATCAATAGATTCATAAAGCCAAACACATCACCATGAGCTGGACTCTGTCATGGGCACAACTACTCACATTGCAAGACTCTTATCTACAGATGGTTTTCCTGAGTGGAAATACCAGATAGAAAAGTACATTAAAATGAAGTGCTTCAAGATTTGGAGAAGCATCATTAAGCATCCCGTCAGAATAACCACAACTGTTGTAGAGAAAGTAGTTGACAAAGCTGTTGAGAATTACAATGATGAAGATTTTGAGAAGGTTGAGGAGCAAGAACGGGGTTTGGCCACTTTGACCATGGCCCTGTCTCCGGATATAGCTCAAGGTTTTAGGGAGTATACTTCAGCAAAGGCTTTGTGGGAAGCCCTAACTGAGGTATATAAAGGGAATGAAGACATGAAGGAGAGTCGCCAGGACATGGTACGCCAAAAATTCAACATGTTCAATTACATTCCTGGTGAGACCCTGGAGGCATAGCTACAACGATTCACAACTCTCACCACTGAGATGAACATGGCTGGAATGATGGTGATCATCAAGGCTTGTGATATTGATGTTAAACAGCAGGAGATAAATCATGTGAATTCGTATTCAACTGCAAATCTTGGAATTTCATCTAACAATGCTCTTTCATCTCTCACCTTTCCCTCTACAGGTCAACCTTTTGTTGCTCAGCATGCTCAGACTCAATCCTTTTCCACTTCATCAGCTACTTCACTTCCTGCTGCATCATCCATGCCTCTTCCTTAGAACCAATCATTTGCTGCTTCTCAAGTTGCTTCTTCCTCTAATGGGGCTTCTTCCTCAAGTGCTAAGGAGTGTGATGAAAATCTTGCTCTCGCCACAGGACTTGTTAATTGCTACAATGCTCTTGTAGCTGGAGATCTTCCTCCATAATTTCCGTTTGCTGATCTAGATCAGATTCATCCATAAGACATGGAAGAAATGGATATTACATGGCAAATTGCCATGGCAGTGTTCAGCGCGAAGCAGTTTGCTATGAAGACCGGAAAGAACAACTGGGGTATGAGTGCCGATAAGAAGGTAGGGTTCAACAAAGGAAAGCTATGTTGTTTTAATTGTCACGAGCCAGGTCATCTTTCTCGTGAGTGCCTAATGCCGGATCGAAGATTAAACAATGACAGGACAATGGTTGCGATGGGAAACAATCGGGGAGGTGCTCAGGTCAACAGTGAGAAGGCTATGGTTGCTCAGTCATTTGAATGGGAGGACCAGATGCATGCCTTGAATATTTCAAAACCTGAAAATGCTCACCTAGCCCAAGTTAAAGATGAAGGTTCCAAGGAGAGTGTTATAGCTGAAGAAAAGATGATGGAGCTTCAGTTTGCGTTGATGGTATCTTCTACTTCTGAACCGAAGAAAAATGAGGTAAGTTTGCCTTCCTGCTCTCAAGTTTGTATTGATTATGTTAAAATTCTTCATGAAGAAATAGAAACATTACGTAGAGAAGTAGAAGACCTTAGATATGAGGGTTATCAACTTAGAAAAGGACAAAAACCTCTTAAGGCCCAGTTAGAAACTAAAATAAAGGACTTTAGAAGACTTCAGGAAGACTATAGTAATAAATGTGAAAATTATGACTACATAAACAGAAAGAACGTTGAGTTAACTACTGAGCTTGACATATTAAAGGGCAAATCTAAAACTGCTGATTTCGATTTTAGAAAATTTGATGTATCAAGCGAAGTAGTTGCCAACATGATAGACCTCTACATGCAATTTAAACATAATCACTCAAAGGGTCTAGGGTATGATAAAGTGCCTCCTACTTTCAACCATTAATATCAGTTTCAACCTTTGTCCAAGGAGGAGATTGCCAATGAACCATTCATGGTTTATGGCAAGCCATCTAGTTTTGTTTCGGGAGGATTTATTAATGTTGAAAGTACTAACATTTCTACTTCTCCTGCAGATCAATCCTTAAATTAGTCAAAGCACGAAGTTGAAGGATCTGTTTTTGAAAATAAAACTGAGTTTGAACCTGAAGTTTTAGTTTTAAATAAAGACTTTATTTTTTCTGATGTTGAAAGTGACAATGTTTTTTGTGATTTTTCTGCACCTTCTGATACTGGTTTGAATGTTTTTAAAGTGTTTGATGAGATGGTTGATAATTCTGATGTTTGTAATGATACTAGTAAAAATCCACCATTTTCACAAGTTTCTCCATCTGATACACCCTCACTTATATCACAACCTACTTCTTGTTCATGTTCATGTGAGAAAAGCAAGGGTGCGGTATGGAAAACAAATATGAAAAGAGCAGTACAGGTTTTAACAATAACAATCAAATTTGTTTCAATTATGGTATTGGTGGTCATATAGCTAGGAATTATTCTAATAGAATGTTTGTACATTATATGTCTCAAAGAGGAGAGAACGAATTTAGAGGAAGTTCTTTAACCAGAAAGTCCTCTAGAACTTGTTCTCGGAATGATGATTGGAAGCATGATCGTAGCAGAAAACGGAAAGTTTTTCAAAATAATAAAAAGGTCTTTCATAACAAAGTCCCGAACAGTTTGCCAAAACTGAACATGGCTTAGCCGAGATCGGTTTCATCAAGGAGCAGCTATGTTTTCAACCAATTCAGGTAGAAAACTGAAGTGCTCAAGGAAAACTGATAAAAATCCTATTTCAAAACCATCGGTGATTGTTAGAAAACCTAATTATCAATGGCTGCCCAAAATAAGTTCCAATCCATCATCAGTATCCTTTGGAAAATTAGTAAATAATGATAAATCTGAAAAGGCAACGGGTCAACCCAGGAAAGTGATGACCTGGTTTCCTAAATCTGATTGATCCCGCACATTTTTCAGGGACAGTTGCGGGGGAATGTCGTCAGACCTTGGTTCGTCGACAGCGGCTTCTCCCGACATATGACAGGAGATATCTCTCAACTAAACAACATTCAATCTTTTAATGGGGGATATGTTTCCTTTGCGGGTGGAGAAGGTGGCAAGATCACTCAAAGAGGATCCATTACAAATGAAGTGTTAAGTTTCGAGAATTTCAACTTTGCTCCCGAGTTAAAGCATAGTCTGTTGAGTGTGTCTCAGATATGCGACAAAGGCTATTCTACACACTTCACTGACAAGGAATGTATGATTCTCAAGCCAGGCATTGTCATCCCAGAAGAATGGATTCTTTTCAAATCTAAGAGGGATGGAAATGCTAACATTATTGATATGAATAGCAACCTTCCAGAACAAATTGTCTTGCTAACGCCAAAAACCTAAATTGTCTTGCAAAGAATGAGATAGTTCGTGGTTTACCTATCATAGATTTTATAACGTTTGAGAAGTGTGTGTCATGTGCCCAAGGTAAACATCGTAGAAAACCATACATGCCAAAACAGGTTAACTCAATCAGTCAGGTTCTCCAATTGTTACATATGGACTTGTTCGGTCCAGTCAACGTCCTAAGCATCAACAGAAGTTCGTACTGTCTGGTTGTGATTGATGATTTCTCTCGTTTTATGTGGGTCTTCTTCTTATCCAACAAAGTTGGGGTTGCAGAACTGATAAAGAAGTTCATAGTGCTAATTGAGAACCAAACCAACAATTGGGTGAAGGCGCTTCGTACCGACAATGGAACAGAGTTCAAGAATTCTATTCTAGATCATTTTTGCGCAGAAAAGGGGATTATGCGTCAATACAGCTCCGATCACACACATCAACAAAATGGTGTTGCTGAAAGGAGAAATAGAACTTTAAAAGACGCTGCAAGGACGATGTTGTGTGACTCCAAGTTACCAGTTTTCTTTTGGGCTGAGTAAATTAACACTGCTTGCTATGTTCAGAATCGCGTGTTGATAAACAAAGCTCAGATGAAGACTCCGTATGAGATTCTATATGGTCATAAGCCATCAGTCTGTCATTTCCGTGTATTTGGCTGCCCTTGAACCCTTATTCACCTAGAGTCCAACCCAAAGTTTAATGCCAAAGTCGATGACTGTTACTTCGTAGGGTATGCTGCACGGACCGCATATAGGGTCTACAATAAGAAGGCGAAGTAGATTGTGGAATCCTATGACGTGCGCTGGTTGGAGGAGAATGAAACGGATGCTCGAGTGGGTCCGGATTGGTTATTTGATTACACATCGCTTTTCAAGTCCATAAATGTGTCTTCGGATAGCTCATCTGGGTCTTTCTCTGGTTCGAAGAATGTTTCTGAAGACGAAGACGAAGAAGTTGTCTACAGACCTCCAACGGTATCCTCTTCACCATCTGAGGGGGAGTCCTTTTCTTCGCTTGAGGGGGAGTCATCTGTGCCACCTGATAGTCCAAAATGTCCAGTTCAGAATGATACTCCTGATGCTGAGGCTACACCACTCACTCATGTTGAAAGAGAGTTCATGTCTAGAGATGCTTCCACTGTCACTTTAACTTTTATGGAACTACTCATTCCTGAAGACATTTCTAATGAGTTTGTAGCAGAGGCGTCTGGTGTGGAACAATCAGCAAATGAAGGAGGTGTCAATATTCACAATCTTCCTGTATCACTTAATGATATCATCCAGGAGATACCCTCTAGAATTCAACATGACCATTCGATAGAGAAAATCATTGGTCAGCTGGACGATGGAGTTAAAACCAGAAGTCAGAGTGGAGATTTCAATACATGTCTCTACTCTTGCTTTATCTCTCAAATAGAGCCCAAGAATGTTGAAATGGCTCTAAATGAGCCCAGCTAGGTAGATGCTATGCATGAAGAGTTGAACCAGTTTGAAAAACTCGGGGTTTGAAAATTGGTTGAGTTACCAAAGGGAAAAAAGTCTCTTGACACACGCTGGGTCTATCGAAACAAGCAGGATGATTCAGGGTTTATAGTGCGAAATAAAGCTAGATTGGTGGTTCGCGGGTTTTGACAAGTCGAGGGTCTTGATTATACTGAGGTTTATGCTCCAGTAGCTCGCTTGGAGGCTATTCGTATCTTCCTTGCATACGCCTCTTACATGAACTTCATGGTTTATCAAATGGACGTCAAGACAGCCTTCTTGTATGGCAAGGTGAAGGAAGAAATTTATGTTCATCAGCCCCCTAGGTTGTTAATTCGAAGTTTCCTAATCATGTCTACAAGTTGGATAAGGCATTGTATGGGTTACATCAAGCTCCTCGAGCGTGGTATGCGACTCTTATAAAGCACTTGCTCGAGCATGGATACTCTCGTGGCACTATCGATCAAACTTTGTTTATCAAGCATGTTGGTAATGATCAGATTTTGGTTCAAATCTACGTTGACGACATTATCTTCAGGTCTACCAGTCCGCAGCTATGCAAGGACTTTGAAGGCGTTAAGAAAAAGCGGTTCTAGATGAGTTCGTTGGGAGAAATGACCATGTTTCTGGGGCTTTAGGTCAAACAAAATTCAACCGGAATCCTTCTACATCAAGCCAAGTATGTGGAGGATATTCTTGAGAAGTTCAGGTTTCAAGACGCTAAACCTGCATCGACGCCGATGGCTGAAAGACCTCTTCTGACTCCAGATACTGATGGTGAATCCGTAGATCAGACACACTACAGATCGATGATCGGGTCGTTGATGTATCTTACTGCAAGCCGACCAAACATCATGTTTTCAGTTTGTCAATGCGCACGTTATCAGGCTAATCCTAAATTTTCACATCTTATTGCTATCAAAAGAATTTTTCGGTATATTAAAGGCAGCCCAAATTTGGGTCTTTGGTATCCGAAAAATTCGGAATTTGATTTATATGCTTTTGCTGACAGTAATTATGGAGGTTGTGAGCTTGACAGGAAATCTACTTCAGGAGGGTGTCAATATCTTGGAGATCGGCTGGTGTCATGGCAATGCAAGAAGCAACAAATTGTCTCAACCTCAACAGCTGAAGCGGAATACATTGCTGCATCTACCTGTTGCTCTCAAGTCATATGGATCCAACATCAGTTGTTGGATTACGGTTTTGAATTATCTAGAAACCCCTATCTACTGTGATAAAGAGGTTGCTATTCAAATTGCTAAAAATCTTGTCCAACACTCAAAAACCAAGCACATTGATATTAAAATTCATTTTATCAGAGACTGTTTTGAACGTTCACTCATCCGGCTGGAACAGGTTCCCCCTACTAATAACGTGGCAGATCTGTTCACCAAGTCTTTTAACAAAGCTTGATTTGATGTGTTTGTGGGATTTTTGAAAATGATTCGTTTTGAGGATTAATTTTATTTTTCTATTTTTTTCTTATTTTAAGTTACTTTTTAATTTTATTTTTCTTAATTCTCATTTTCAATTTTATCTTTGGTTAGCTTAGTTTAAATTTGCGCATTTTCATGATTTCATTCTCACCCATGCATAAATTTAGGGGGAGAAATAAACAAAAAAAAACTAAATAAAATTTTAAAAATTCAAAAATCCAAAAACAATAAAAATCAAAAAATCAAAAAGATGGTGCTGATTATCTTGCTTGTAGGTGATGTGTTGGGAAGTGATATTATCAAGTGATAATGAGCAATCTGAATCTGCGTAACATACCAAAATTAAATTGTCTATGCTCCGTGCTCGATGCGCTGGTAGGCACGAAAGATTCTAAATGGACTTGACTAGGAAGATTTGAACTTAAGGAATTCAAGAACTTGACAAATGTTGAACTAGTTAGATCCGTTTAGCCTGACAATACGACGCTCGGATAGGTTGAGCAGGGAGATATACATGAGAAGATTCACCTCGCAAACGCAATCGAAAGTACCAAAAATCTCACTGATAGTAACCTAGCACCACACACCACCTAATGAGACCTTAGACCACTATTTAGAACTACTCGACTGACCAAAAGTTAATGGTCAACACTCAACAGTCATCATGTAGTGGCCACCTACTGGCCACGTCGTGGTTACTCAACATGGACACGACCAACCCTGCCACCACGTCGTGGCAACAACCCAACAAAACAGTCGCAAGGTTCTTACTCATCACGTCATGACGAACATCTCGACACATCGTGGTTTCTGGATGAATACAACTTAATTGATTAAGCTCTTAATCTGATAAGCCCTTTGCTCAAACATTCCAAAAGGCTTCTAAGGACCCTAAAGGTTGATAAAAATTCTAACTTTTTGGACATGCATGACCTATGCATGTCCTTTATTAAAGTAGAACAAAAAGTGGTAAGAAATGGAGTCTAAACTCCATGTATGACACTAAAACTTCATAAGAGTTCATATCTAGAACTCATAAGGTATTTGGGACTCCCAAGACCCATAAAGTTGCAAACATTAAGGTAACCAACCACTCAAACTTCACGAAAGGACCAAAAGCTCATAGAATGACATATCGATAGATGTAGTGAAGTAATGAGCAAGATAGAAACTTTATACCTCCAAATGATTATGGATCTAAGATGGAACCAAACACACAAGCAGCAAGAGGGACTCCTTCTCTTCAACCTTCAGAAAATGGGCTCACACACTCAAACACACACAAAGAGGCTAAGGTTTGATTTCTAGACTTGGAGGTTGATGGAGGCTGAGGGTGGATGAAACCCTAGCCATCACATCCTTTAAATAGGGTTTTAAGCCTGAAAAATTAAGGTTTAAGCATGGAACACCACCACGTCGTGGCCAATACATGGCCATGTCATGGCTTCTTAAAATGATCGCAGACCAAAAAGTGGTTGCCATGTTGTGGTGATCATCCCCACCACGACGTGGCCACCAAAACTCAACAAGATTAAGCATCAAAAATTATACCTGGAAACCAGCTATTACAATGTTGTTGGAGCTCATTTTGTGGAGATTGAGGCCAAAGAGAAATGGATTTCGGGTTTAGACAACTTAGATGAGTTCACGATTAAAAGTACTAGAAAGTTTTATTGACGTGTTTTTACTAGTGTCCTCAAATGGTGAAACAAAGTGGACCCATTTTGTGCTACAAAAAGTAAATATTTTAGTGTTGAGGGCTTTCTTGGACCGATTCCTACGCGTCCAAAGTTGTTTGATAGATGAGTTCACGGTTAAAAGTACTAGAAAGTTTATTGACGTGTTTTTACTAGTGTCCTCAAATGAGGAAACAAAGTGGACCCGTTTTGTGCTGCAAAAAGTAAATATTTTAGTGTTGAGGGCTTTCTTGGACAGATTCCTACATGCCCAAAGTTGTTTGATAAAGTTGTTGATGTTCCTTTGAATTTACTCCTTGTGTGTACCGTCCACAAGGAAAATGTACTACAACGGTTTGTAGATTGTAAAGTTACTGTATTGCGTGATGGATAGATATCAATTGCCTTTGGATTCGGTCTCAGCTATTTTTGAGTGGTTGGATTAGGTGCATTTTCCGAGCACTAAAATAACCGTGATGCGGTGATGGGTGATATTTTGATAACTACGCTATTGGTGTTTTGGCAGTTTTAAAAAAATACTTTTTGCAGAAGAAATACATAAAAACAAATTTTTGTTTTAATTATATTGTTAATCGCGTTTTTATGATTTGTTAATAGAAATCAAAACATGGTCATAATATGGACTTTGTTCACTTGTAATTATTTTAGTTTTCCCCTTTAGCTCCGTACTACTAGCTCTTTTAAAGAAGTTTTTACGATTTCTTATCAAAAGTTAATTTTGATGTGAAATGCAATGACTAATAAAATGAGTTTAAACAAAATTAATGACATGCAAATAATAACACTGTTTGTTTTAAAACATTGTTGAAATACAAAATAATTTGAATTTAATGTAAAAATCACCGTCTCATACATTATATGTGTTTTAAAAAATGTGCCTATATAACACGCATGCATATATCATTAAATGATTAAGAAATAAAGTAAATTGCTCCATATAGTCATTAATGAATTGTGATTAATGAATTGTGTAAGTTTTCAGATATTATAATATTTTTCCATGACAGGGAATTATTCACTATGTAATTTATATATAGCAGTGTGAAAACAATACATATAATGGTATCCAAGAAGATAAGTGCAAACATATGCAATTTATTTAAACCTTTAATATTTATTAATCTTTGAGCTTATGCATAACTTATAATTTAAATGAATCGGGAGATGAAAGAATCTAATAATCTTTTAGCATTCAATTTTATCCATATCATTCAAATATATCGATCCTTATCACTGTTACCAATCCATATAATAAATTGATGTCCTGAATCCTGATTAGTTGGTGTATTTGGTAAATTCGAAACAATTCTTTAAAAATGATTTTTGTCTTCACTTTACAAATGCTATTTACAAGTGCTATTGAGTGGTAGTATTCTTAGCAAATTACTTAGCAAATTACTGTATAAATATTTTTAGTTTTTTTAAGCCACATAAACATAGCATGTCTAGGACAAAAAATTAGGAAATGATAGTGTGTCAATTTAATAAGTTTAATTTTGTAGGAAAAAAATTATGTAAAATAAATATATATTAACAGCCAATCACAACACTTATTTTTAATTTCTTTCCCTTTTTCTCCTCCCACTACAAGTTTGGCCGCTTGCTTATCACAAGATAAAAAGGATGAGTTATAAAACCGAAAAACTGGACCGAAATCGATATAACCGAAAAATACTTGAACAGTTCAGATATTCGTTCTAAATATTAGTCTTATATGGGTTATTAGGTATTTCTGATTTTAAAACCGCATTTATAAAACATAACGTGTGTGTTCCCTATTAGTTGTTTCGCATCTAAGTCTAGATTCTAGACTAGTTCAAACTTTAAAATATATATATTTTTATATGGATTATTATTTGATAGCAAAGTTTCATGAGTGACCCCTTGATAGTTCTTCAATTCGTAGGTTTGATCCCTAGGTTTCAAAGTACAAATGTTGGTTCTTCTTCGCCCTGAATTCTTTTACATATTAATTAGACAAATGTCCGTGCGTTGCGCAGAAACATCTATATAGTTGAAGTTTTTATAAATATATGTTTTTTTTAATATAGGAATAACGTTGTTGCTAAAATTTAATATAATAATTTGTATACTAAATTGATATAATGTATTGATTATTTTGAATTATATGATAATATATACATCTATTATAATTGTATAATCTCAATCGTTTGAATGACTTTTACTCGCGAGTTACACATAAATAAAATTAAGTATAATATATGGTTTAATGTTATTTATTATTGTTGTCATTGTTAATTAAGTTTTTTAAAATTTATTTGTTTAATGTTTTAATTTTTATCATTATAATTATTTAAAACATCAAACATTGTTTTTTGATTTTAAAGGTAACAACATAATCATTTATATAGAGTTATTTTTAACTATTGTTATTGTATATTATTTTAAGCTACTTATTTGAAAACTTTTAGCGATTATAAAAATATCTTTAGGAAATATTTTAGTTAAATTGAGATTACAATTTAGTTTTTTGCATTTATCACTACAATTTATCACTTTTAACTATTTACAAAATATTCTTTGGTTTTTTAAGTGGAACTGAAATTTATATTTAAGTTGACATTGTAATATTATATTTAAAATAGTAATTAAAGTATTTTGTCCAAACTGTTCAAAAGTTGTAGCTTTAAACTGACAACGCTTTACATAAAATAACATATTAAATCTAATAAATTAAGTATAATATGTTAAAAATTAAGGACATAACTTTATAAGTAGAAGTAAAAATATTATTTTAAAATTGAAATTTAGTATATTTATGATTACACTTGAGGTTTGATATTTATTTAACCTTATTAACCAACTTATAATCATTATTAGAAAACACTACAATTAATCACTTTTAACTATTTACAAAATATTTTTTGGGTTGTTTAAGTTAAACTAAAATTTATATTTAAGGTGACCTTGTAATGTTATATTCAAATTAATAATTTAAGTATTTTATAACAATTATTCCAAAATTATATCTTTAAAATGATAATGGTTTACATTCAACAATATATTAAAATTAATAAATTAAGTATAATATGTTAAAAGTTAAAAGCATCACGTAATAAGTAGAAGTAAAAATATTATTTTAATATTGGAATTTATTTTATATATGCTTACATTTTAGGTTTGATATTTATTTAACCTTATTAACCAACTTATAATTAGAGAAAATGACAAAAATAGCCAATTACACTAATTGCATTACAAAAATAGCCAAAAAAAATCGGGATTACATATTTAGCCACCCATTTCGCAGATGAGAAGGTCCCATCTGCGAAATGGGCTTCTCATCTGCGAAAGTACAAGTGTCTGAAGCACAACTGTGCTTCAGGCACTTGTACTTTCGCAGATGATAATTTTTTTTTTTTTAAATTTTTTCGGTATAAATAGGGGTAATTTCGCAGATGGAGAAGGTCTCATCTGCGAAATCCTTTGATCCTATCTGCGAAATGATGCAAATTTTTTTTTTTTTTTTTTTTTTTAAAGTTTGACTATGGAATGAATTGGTTTGACTATGAAATGAGCTTTGCTATATAAAAACTTTTGTAGAAAAAATATCATTTTGGTTGTTATTTGTTTGTGAAATACTCTTTATCTCTACAATTTGCTCAAAAAATGATTGAATACTTGGTTTGTCTTGTAACCAAAATGATATTTTTTCTACAAAAGTTTTTATATAGCGAAGCCCATTTCGTAGTCAAACCAATTCATTCCATAGTCAAACTTAAAAAAAAAAAAAAAAAAAAAAAAAAAAAAAAATTGCATCATTTCGCAGATAGGATCAGAGGATTTCGCAGATGGGACCTTCTCCATCTGCGAAATTACCCCTATTTATACCGAAAAATTTAAAAAAAAAAAAAATTATCATCTGCGAAAGTACAAGTGCCTGAAGCACAACTGTGCTTCAGGCACTTGTACTTTCGCAGATGAGAAGCCCATTTCGCAGATGGGACCTTCTCATTTGCGAAATGGGTGGCTAAATATGTAATCTAGATTTTTTTTGGCTATTTTTGTAATGCAATTAGTGTAATTGGCTATTTTTGTCATTTTCTCTTATAATTATTATTAGAAAAAATTGAAAAGTAATAAGAGTTTCAAATAAATGGGTGAAAGGAAAAATGATTCCTTTATAATATAGTATGATATGTGATTTTCATAAATGCTGACATGCATATACCCTATGAGGTCATATTGTGGTTATATTTTATTATGATGACTACGATTTAGTGAGCAACTATCAACATTGTTACGTTTGTTCTAATGGGTATATGTGTAGACGTTTTAGATGGCAGCATACAAACAAGCACCTTGTTAATATATTTATTGTAATTGTTTTTCACATGATGACATGAAAACCATTATACCATTGTAATTGTTTTTCACATGATGACATGAAAACCATTATACCCTTCAGAAATATCAATCAATCACACAAATGCTTCTTTAAGACACATGTTATGAAATTGCATAGATTCAAAACATGTTAAGGTAGCACATAAGATTTTAAGGGTATAACTTCGGAAAATTTTCACTATCTCAGAAAATTTAAAGGGCAACCGGAACTACCCGTGCAACCTATTGGGTCTACCCCTAACTTTAGTAAAAGTTAGATACAGTTTGTCTTTTTAATGTCTCGCTAGCCTTTTTTTTTCATTTATAAATGAAACGTTAAAAACAAACATTTTCATCCAGGGGAACTAAAGTCTCAAAGTTTAAACCGACTAACCGAGTAGACTGTAGACCATATTGAAATTACACAAATAGTTTAGGGTTCATTTGACCAATCCCCGAAACTATTAATATAAGGGGTAAGCCAAACACCTAACTCGATGGGATGTCATTTAATGTATCATCTTATAGAAGATTCTCTTGAGTTCGGATGCAATTAAGTATGCTTAATGAGCTATTTTGGTATTCTCAATAATATAAAAAATGTAAAACATAATATTAACAAGTAACAACCGAGGGAGGTACTATCTTATGCTTACCTTGTGTCTGTAGATAATGAACATCCTTTGTCTTGAACTTGTTTATATATATTATATTATCATCAAAACATATTTTTAACATTTATAAATAACGAGCATCCTTTGTCTTGAAATTGTTTATATATTATATTATCACCTAAACATATTTTTAACATTTATACATGGACACAAACAAAAATGCTTGCATCACTGCAGACGACACAAATTTCATTTACATAGGTTTTATAAATCTGGTATATTATTTTAATTCTTAAAATTTATTAACACTACAAAAAAATATGTCAATTAGTGACCAAAATAAAATAGTCACTAACAATAGAATGTGTCGTCATTAACTGAATTAGTGACCAAAATTCCGTTCGTCACTTTTCGTCACTATAGGTCCATCACAAAACCGATTTAGTGACCAAATATAGATTTGGTCACTAAACAGTGACTAAAATATATTCGTCACTAACTCAGTGACGACCCGCTTCGTCACTAAATGTTGTCACTAATCAATGAAAGTCGTCACTATCTTATCTACTTAGTAACCAATAAAAGTCATCACTGTTTCATCCGGTTAGTGACCATGAAAGTGGTCACGAGTTCATCTAATTAGTGACCATAATAGGTCGTCACTGATTTATCCTATTAGACAAAAAATGGGTCAATAATTAAAAAATTATAGAAATATTAAATGTCAATTTTAATATGAAATATAACAATATCCAATTAGACAAGAAAAAATAATGCTATAAATTTTTACAATATAACAACACAGTAACCAAATAAATCTTCACATTTATAATATGAAAATTAAATGTCTCTTTTAAAAAACAAAATTCATATATTTTATCCAATATTTCAAAAAACAAACATATAAAGATCAATGTGGATTAAAAATAAATTCAATTGATCAATGTAATTGAGATAAACGTGAAAGCTCACTCATCATAAATTCCATTTTCTTATTTTGCTCCTCTCGATATTGGATCTACTCATCTTGAAATTGTAGTTGCTCTTCTTTAATTACACAAATTTCCTCCTCTAAGGCTTTTGATTTTTCCTTTTCCAGTTCCATTTGTAACTTTTATGTGCCTAAAACTTGTTTTGTCAAAAAAGAATGCCCTTTTATATATCATTCAGCATAACAAATTTCAGTCGGCGAACAAGAAGAAGAAGCTTCCTCATTTAGCAATTCATTTTGCATAACAAAACAATTTAGATTAAAAGTAAAACATAAATTATTCATAAGTATGTCATTGATCATTTGATTTTACTTTTTCAAAAAATGTCCAATCTTGTAACGTTCAATTAATGATATAAAAAACAACACTCGGACCCTAATACAAACACTGTTATGGTGTTATTGAAATGAGTTGTTAAAGTACAATGCTTAATAAGAAAGTACAATCTTGTAAATATTATCGTTGGATATATTTGTGTGCTATAGCCTATAAGTTTAAGAAAGGGCATCATAGTATGATTTGTTAAAATTTTATATCCAATAATATTAATGTTAACCAAATACAAAGCAAACTTTTATTAGAAGAAATGAGAATATGATGCTATAACAAACAAAGTAAAAAAAAAAGTACATTGCTATTTCTTGCATGTTAAAGAAACTAAACTTTACCAATGTTTTAATGTTTTATCAGATAGTTGATATGTTGACAAATATTGTATAGAGTTTTACTTGAACTAAATTTAATAGCAGATTAAAACATGGTTATATAAACAAGTTATTTACTAAAATCATCATTTTGTGGAAAATAACTAGGATTCTCATAAAATAATGGTAATCCAACAAGTGGGAGGTCCGCATTTATCCATAATATTTTTCAAACATATACAAATGATCTTCCAGATAATATGAGTAAATTTGTTACCTATTTTGACAGATAATGTGGGTAAATTTGTCATGTTCGCATTCTAACAAATACAAATGTGGAGCGAGTTTTAGGAGTATGCTGCATAAAGTTCCGACCTAACTACATAAGAGCATAAGAATGTATGAATGAAATTACCATTTCACTCTTAAGAGTTATAAGTCATTTTTGTTCGTTAAAATTGTTACCTGATACAATTTTAACTCAAACCGCGGCCCAACCTCCTTTAGATCAATTGATTTAGGACCTCCACTTTGCCTATAGACATGATGCCTGTAAAAACATATAGCTTTATATTTATTTTTGAAGAGTTACATTTAATTTAATTTGATTAAAATCATGATAAGCAATTACCTAAAAGAAATGTAATCTGATTGATTAGCAAAGGTGATTATATGTTTGGAATCAGGCTTTGGCACCGGAAATAGATGCAGTCCTTTAACCAATCTATTCAATCACACAACCAATAAGATGTCAAAAAATAAAAATAAAAAAAGAAACCTGGTTGAAGTCAAAATCCATAAAAACAAAGATGCTTTCCACAATATAAATATAACACAACATTTGTCAAACAAATAAGAAATAAATATTTCAAACTCCATGAGTATTAGAGTCAGTGATTACATGATTGCAAAGAAACCACAATGAAGAAATATGTTTTAATATGAAATTAAGCTCATATCGTGTTGTTAATGACCCTTTGATTTCATCTAATACAGGCTCTTTAAGCTTTTGAACAACAAATTCCTGATTTTTTGTAATTTCCTGCACCCAGAGTGAAACACTTCTACTGAATTATTTGCATATGTTATTATACAAAATAAGAACAAAAGGAAGTTTGCTTATGTTTTATGTACCCTGTAGTTCTGACAGCAATCATGAAATCTCAACATTATATCATTTGCACGACTTTCAGTGGCAACAAAAAAGCTCGATGCTTTCCTTTTTTTACCACTAAAAATGCCCATGCCAAATGCCACAACACTAGCTGACGGCCTTGGAACCTAATTCACCCTCAATTTCATTAGCTTTTGGAGTAATCATAAAACATGTGATGTAAATATGTAATCAGATAAAAGTCAAGATCATTGACAGCAAGACCGATTATGTCTCGTGCCAAATTTGAGAACTCTGCTTCGAGGTCTAACTCAATCTCATGTTTTGCTTGTGAGTTTTTTTGCTTCTAGAAGGTTCTCGAGTTTAGATATTGTTCTTTCTGAACAATTGGCAAACATCTGCACCATGGCTTCCAAATATAAGGTGTGGAATCTAGGAGCTATAACTGTGAAAAGTTACAAATCAACATCAAACAATACAAAAAAGGGCTTAATAAATATCATGTTTACCACTTCTCCTTTGCTTCCAAGTCTCTAAGTCAGCAGGAATTAACCCTTTCCCCATAATTGGTTCTAGAATATCAAGTATCATTACAGAGAGTGAAGGAAAAAAAAAATCAAGAACTTAAGGATTGTACCTTATCATATGAAAATACATTTTCACGAAGAATATATCGGGCAAAAATTAGATATGATACAACTACAAATGCTTTTGGACGAAAAGCAAGTTTATAAACTGAGCCATGTTGTTCAACAAATCATCATTGAGGTGTCATAGATGTTAATAGCTTATGAATTAATCATACAAAGAGAAGGAAAATGAAAAGATAAATAAGAAGTACCTCTATGAACCAGTCAAACAAAGAGAAAAAAAAAAGGTTTTCCTAAAAAATCAGACACAACACCTTCAGCTACAGGCATGGAACCTATGCTTCCACCACTCAAGAATTTAGTCAATAAATTGCTTGCGTTATCCAAAACATTCCTACTCTTATTTGTCTTCTCATCTGTACTTGTTGATTGACATCTACATTCATCATTCGACACAACCACAAGTCCACAACTAATCTCTTATAATCACATTCAAAAAAATTGTAATCAATTTAAGTAATTCATGCCACCTGGCTTGCCCTTGGCAACATTGAAATCAAACCTCCTCAAGAAGAAAACCATCTTGTGAGTTGGAAAAGCCAACTTGAAGAAGATATGAAGATGATCCAGTTTCAAGATAAAAGAAATCACATTAGTGAAGTTCTTGCTGCCAATGATCTTGCTTCTATTTGTGTGGCTGATACAATGATCTTCGAGCTTCTATCCTTCCGCTCCTTGTCCAAGTGTAGTTTTTTCTTCAAATTCTTATCCGACTCATTGATCTACAACGATCCAAACAATAACTACATAATAATGAATCTATTGTGATTATATATGATTGATCATGTTTGAGAACTTACAGCATCATATATATCATCGTTATTCTCAAAGTCTCCAACTTCTCGAGGGACGATATGTATATGAACATGTGGAACCGATTGTCCTGCTTGTGGTCCATCCAGAGAGAAGAAAAGGGAACCCATTTAAAATATTATATAATGTCAAAAGAACGATAAAAGAAGCCAATGTAAGCTTAATTACTTGGATTGTAAAAGTGTCGCACCTCCAAACCAGAACGACAGAAACGTTCGGGGGCGGAGGACGTCATGTACAATATCATATCAATGCATAATAGTAAACGAGAAACAACATCATCCATTTCATTAATAATATAATTTAATACAAGTGTGTTTTGTGTATAGTTTGATAGACACCAAAATATGAATCAAAATAAAAGACGAGTCTTCTATTTGCTCCGTCTTCTCAAAACCTGGTCTAGTGTACCTATCTACTGGTGACCTAAGAATACAAGTTATTTTGAAAGAGTAGATCAGCATTTAAGCTGGTGAGTTCATAAGTATTTAGTTTTAGTTGTTGTATATGTTTAATGAAAGTTTTTGTAAATGTTTGTTTGCAAACGTTTGTTTGTAAATGTTTGTATCTCCTAGAAAATCCTATATTTTCTACATTAACTAAAACTTAGTCTTCTACCAAGACACGATTGTTCTGTATGTTTGTTCCTTTGTAAAAGTGAGTGTTTTCCCAAAGACAGGCTATCATTTACCAAAAATATAGTTTACATTACCGTTTATGTGGGAAGATCACAATTTGAATGTAGTGGGAAAATAATAAAGATGTACTTGTAGTATTGTATATAGTAGCTACCATTGTACTAACTACCTTAAATCAACTGATTAATTAAGGTAAAATGTGATATAGTTGTAACCATACTTGATTGACTAGTTAAAACATGATGTTCGAAGACATTGAAATGGTATGACATTTGTCACCCGTAGACCTGCAGGTCCCACTATAGCTAGCAACAAGGTGTAGGATAGTCAGTCGTGTATAGATCTATATACAAATTCATGCTCTCCCTCCAGGAGACTCTGGTTACAAAACGTGACACAGCAGTATATTGTCATGCCATGAAGTAGTGGCTCACATTAGTGTTATAATGTTCTTGTATTTGTATAGTGTGTTCTCTCCGTTCTAGTGTATTATATGTTCTCTTTGTATAGTGTAGTGTATGCTCTCTTTGTTTCTCATTATAGTATGTTCTCTTTGTTTCTCATTATAGTATGTTTGAACTAACTCTTGTATGAACTGACTCTTGTATGTTTCATTGTACTAGAAATAGTGAGTAGTAATCCTCTAAACTATACCTATTATAGTTTACTAGTAATGTTGTTTGAGTAACTGAGTATGTATGTACACCTTTGCTACCAAAAGGTGCTGAACTGATGTAAGCACTTTTATATCTATACACATATACATAATATATAACTAAGATTCAAACGACACTCGGACAAACAACCGGATACCCTAAGTCCACAACCAAACAAGGAACAAGAAATATAGTGAGTTATCAGTCCTAAGCCCTTTCAACCTTACTTATATAACTACATTTATATAGACATGATTTTGACATTATATAAGTTTAAAAGAGTTTTTATAAAGAGTTTAGCATGTAAAAGAGTTTTAAACATAAAAAGGAATTTTAACCATTTGAATGGTTACAAATGACTTGATGTCAGCTTATAAAAGGTTTTGAAATCGTTTATTTGATAAAACAGTTTTGTAGTATAAGAAATCCACTTGTTGGTAGTTATTAATCACATGTGATTGATATAATAACTATAATGTTTCTACTTGTATCCCCCCCCCCATAAAAGCATTTAAAATTATTTAAAAGATAAGTTAAGGGGTATCAACTCACCTTTAGTGAGTGATACGAATGTAAGTTCGATATAGGATGCTAAGTGTCAAGTGAAGCCTCGAGCACAAACAGATCCTATTAAGCATATAATGACACATATATGTATATAATTAGTGTATATACAAATAATCATGCAAGGAAATCAACTTAGGGGCTAGGAAACACTTAGATTGAAGTGTTACAATCACATATGATTGCATCAAAGGGGTTTACGGCCACACAAGGGTGTGTACGGCCAATGTGGTGTACGGCCATTGGGTGTACGATAATGGAGTGTACGGCCGTACACTCATCGAAGAAGCATGCAAAAAGGGGTGTTTATGGCCCTATCTAGCATCCATTAAGTGTTTATGATCCTATGTTGGTACATGAGGTAAGTTTTAGGCCAAAACATACCCTAAACAAGGGTTTACGGCCATATGAGGAGTGTACGGTTGTACACACTTAGTGTTCATGCATTAGATGACGATTCAAGGATAGAGATAAAGTGTTTCTCAAGCTTAACTAGAAGATAGAAGAGATACTCACACTTTTGAGGGTTCCTATGTAGTTCACGGCCCAAGAACAAGTAGGTGTTCTTGGTGAAAGTGAAGAAGACTTGAAGATCTAACCAAAAGAGGTAATTTCATGGATGAAAACACGGATCTTCACTAGATAAAGCCATGAATCAACTAATCAATGGAAGGAATACTTACATCTTTGAAGATCAAGGTGAAAATCTTGATGATAGTTGAGAGAGAATCGGATTTCTTGGCTTAGAAGTGTGAATAGTGAAGGGAAAAGAAGGAAGGACTTAATTATGGGCATGAGTTGACGGCCACCTTGGGTGTACGACCGTACACTCCTCCTAAAGGAGTGTTTGGCTCGAATGCAATACGAAGAACATAAGATAACTCATCCCTAAACCCAAACCTTGAATGCACTAGGCTTAGAACACTTAAACAGACCTTAAACAATGCTAAAATATAGCAAAAACGAGTCTGACTTTGATTGAATTGAATGGTTGTACAAGATAGAAATTTTGGGTTGTCACATCATCCCCCCGTTAGAGAGAATTTCGTCCCGAAATTAGAGTTTAAGCAATTACAAATATCTAAGTAAAAAGATGAGGATATTTCTAATGGGTTTTGAGCATTCTAACACTTCCTAAGTGTACATGCAACCCTAATAACCTTGGATCTATGTTTGTCTAATTATCATGCAAAGTTGAATTCCAAGGTTATATTCCTATCTAGCATACATGGGGAACAATTTTAACTTGAATAGTAGATAGAATAACTTACCTTGTTGTTGCTTGTGTTCCTTGAAACCTTGTGAGCCTAGCACCCCAAGTGTGATGCCTCAAATGCTTCACACAACACCAAATGCTCTTGGAAGAACTTATGAGAGAACACACACTTCTTGAAATCGGCCAAGCCCTCTTGTTTCCTTAGTGTCTAGCCGATTTTGGTGGAGAATGGGATCCTTATATAGTGTTGACACATCTAGGGTTACACCATGTAAACCCTAATGTGTCATGACTCTTCATTTCCATGACCCATGGGTTTGTAACTCCCATGGAGCATCCATGGAGAATCCTATGGGTAGAACCCAACTTGATAATCCATGGAGCCTCTTAGCCCACTATACAAGATATGGATGATTTACATAATCAACCCATATATTTAATTAGTTATCCTTTGATCACTTAATTAATTCTAAATTAATTCTTGATCAAACTAATCAAATATTATTATTAATATATTAGAACTTATAATATATTAATAATCTCCAAGTGTTATTTCTCTCATTTAGTCTATCCAATTGCATGGTGCCATGCAACCCAAATGGACCATGCCGGGTCGAGTCAAGTACATACCAGAAATAGTTATGGACTTAGACACCTTATCCAACAATTTCAGTTTCATTTGATCCTCGTGCTCCCAAGTGAATTCAGGTCCTCTCTTGGCATTCTAGAGAACCTTCACTATCGGGATACGTCTTTGCTTCGTTTGTTTGACCTATCGGTCCATGATCTCTACTGGTTCTTCCACGAAGTTGAGACTCTCATTGATCTCGATCTCTTCGAGTGGGATTACAAGGGTCTCGTCAGACAGACTCTTTTTCAACTTTGAGATGTGGAAAGTAGAATGTACATTACTAAGTTCGCGCGGTAGTTTGAGTTTTTAAGCTACATGGCCGATTCTAGCGATAATCTCAAAAGGCTCTACGTATCTTGGATTTAGCTTTCCATGCTTTCCGAAGCGTATCAAGCCCTTCCAGGGTGAGAATTTCAATAGAATGCGGTCTCCAACGTGGAATTCCAAAGGTTTCCTTCTCTTGTCTGCGTAGCTTTTCTGTCGGACTCTAGATGCTTTCAATCGCTCACGAATTTGAACGATCTTCTTTGTCGTTTCCCAAATGTTTTCCGGACCTATGAGAGTGCTGTCAGGAACTCATCCTTTAGCTAACCGAGTGTCGCCCACCTCAGCCCAGCACAGAGGGGATCTGTACTTATGGCCATAGAGGGCTTCAAATGGAGTAGCCTTTATGCTCGTGTGATAACTATTCTTGTAGGAAAACTCGACAAGGGGTAAATGAGTAACCCATGCCTTCCCAAAGTCTATCACACAGGCTCGAAACATATCTTCCAAAGTTTGAATAGTCCTCTCACTTTGTCCGTCGGTTTGAGGATGGTAGGTTGTACTCATGTCCAACCTAGTTCCTAGGGAACTTTGTAACGACTGCCAGAACCTTGAAGTGAATCTACTATCTCTATCAGAGATAATGGATATGGGAACACCATGTAGTCATATGATCTCCCTAATGTATGTTCTAGTTAGTTTCTCCATCTTGTCCGTTTCTTTGATAAGCAGGAAGTGTGCGGACTTTGTTAACCTGTCTACGATCACCCATATGGAATCAAGACCACCCGTTGTCTTGGGCAACTTGGTTATGAAGTCCATCGTGATCCGCTCACATTTCTATTCAGGTATCTCCGGTTGTTGAAGTAAACCTGAGGGTTTTTGGTATTCGAACTTAACCTTGGCGTAAGTAAGACACTTACTCACAAAGGTAGCAATATATGCTTTCATGTTAGGCCACCAGTATAACTTTTTAAGATCCATATGCATCTTATCTAAACCTGGGTGGAGGGAATATCGAGTGTTGTGTGCCTCGGTCATGACCAAGTCTCTGAGGCCACCGTGTCTCGGTGTCCAGATCCGATCCATGAGATATAAGGCTCCGCCACCCTTGACTTCTAAGTTTTTATCCATCCCTCTCAGGGATTCACCCGCCACATTTTCAGGTTTCGAGGGTTCAAGTTGAGCCTCCTTAATTTGTGTGGAAAAGTGTGAATGGAAAGTCATAGTCAATGATTTGACTCTGCGACCAGATTATTCTTTTCGACTTAGGGCGTCAGCTACTACGTTGGCTTTGCCAGGATGATAACGAATTTCTCATTCATAGTCATTGAGTAGTTTGACCCACCATCATTGTCTCATATTGAGCTCATTCTGGTCGAATATGTGTTGAAGGCTCTTGTGGTCTGTAAAGATAGTGCTCTTTGTACCATACAGGTAGTGTCTCCATATCTTCAGAGCAAATACTATTGCTCCTAACTCAAGATCATGTGTGGTGTAGTTGACTTCGTGTATCTTCAGCTGTCTTGAGGCATAGGCGATGACCTTATCTCGTTTCTCGTTTCATCAGAACACAGCCAACCCTTGGTTGGATGTGTCGCAAAAAACCACGAAGTCTTCTATCCCTTCTGGGAGGGATAGTATCGGTGCTCTACATAAGGCTCGCTTCAGTGTTTGGAACGCCTTCTCTTGTTTCTCTTCCCAGTCAAAGGCTACACCTTTCTGGGTCAGTGTAGTAAGCGGTTTCGCGATCCTAGAGAAGTTTTGAATGAACCTACAGTAGTAGCTAACGAGACCTAGAAATTGACGAATTTCTATAGGCGTCTTCGGTGCTGACCAGTTCTCAATGGCCTTGATTTTGGAAGGGTCCACATGAATTCCCTCTTCACTAACAACATGACCCATAAATTCGACTCTTTGAATCCAAAACTTGCATTTAGAGAACTTCGCGTAGAGCTTCTCTGATCGTAATGTTTCTAAGACCTGTCGTAGATATGTGGAGAATTGTTATCGAGAATTAAGATACGAAACAATAGATTTGAATGATAAAAGATAATGAACACACGAAGTAAATATTAATCAGATCTCGTTTTATTAAGACTGATTACAGAGTAAGCTGAAGAGAGTTTTTGTGTTTCGATATTATCTCTACTTCAAGCCTAAGTCCCTATTTATAGGGAACTTACAAAAAGTATACTAAGTCTTATACTATGAAATTTCGCATGCTACACTTCGCATATAAAATTGACTTAGTAAAATAACATACAAAATGCGAATCATTACAAGACACACTATTCGACTTTTACAACTAACATCTACATTCTCCCCCTTTGTAAACAGTCGATACAATTCAACTTAAAAGCTTTTGAATTGCAGAGTGAATCGTTCTCCGCACTTCTCCATACCAGGAGATCACCTTCTTCAAGTCCTTCTTGTCACCTTCGTTATTTTTCTTGCAATTATTCATACATACAATAAAGTGCGTATATTGCGAAGAATTGTATCTTTCAATCTCTGAAGCTTTGAACAAGAACTTCTTCGGTTTGCCCTTAGTGTCTCTTCCCGAAAATACCATGCCAAATGGTTTAAGGCATATCTCTCCTACAACATACTTCGACAAAGCTGATCGTGTCAAAGTATCTTCCCATGGAACTTTCACCTCTCTTCCAAGCACATTCGCTAACTCATCATCAGTAAGTGCAAGACAATCGAAATAGTTGTCGATATAAGTCTTCACATGTGCGAATCCGACTTTAAAAACATCTGTTTCTGATCCTTTGAGTTTGTTCTCTTCCATGTGCTTCAAAATTAGAGCTACTTGAATGAGATCGTAGCAGTTCATCAATGGAAAGTCAGCAACAGTGAAGTCGTATTGTTTGTTGTCTGCCCTGATGACAAAATATCTAAAATTTTGAAGCATGTCTTCAAATAGAACATCTTTCTTTATTGTAAGCACCTTCTTGATCTTTATCAGGGACCAGACTTCATCAGGATTCTTCCCAAGAACAGCATGAAATCTGATTTTCATGTGAGTGAAGTCATCCGGATTATCGATTTTCTCACCGATCTTGTATTGAGCCGTAATGAACAACATTTCATTAATAGGGAAGTCCAGCTGACAGTGATATGAGTTCGCAATGTCGTAACTTCTTTTGGGCTTCTTCTCGAACTCATACATCTCCCTTCCTACAACTTTAGACTCTATCGTTTCGTAAGAGTAAAGTTTCGCAGGATCACCTTTGTTCATTGAGGGAGGATCACTTGCTCGTTGTCTCATTATGCTCTGGACTTGTCTCATTCTTTCAAGTTCAGCCTCAGCATCAGCTTTTATTTCTTCTTTCGACTTTTCATACAGGATGCCCTTTACTTTTCCTGTTACATCTTTCTGAGGTTGAGAACTCGAACCTCCTTTATTTCCTCCAATAACAATTCCCTTTGAAATTGTTTTTGTAGTTATTGTTGTTGAAGAAATTGGTTTAGTAGGAATTGGAAGAGTTGCAACCAGTTGAGTCGAGATGACTTTTCCCACTGTTTTGGCTTCACCTTCTTTGCTTCGACTTTTCTCTCCCCCTTGCGCCCCTGTGAAAACAGGTGGAGCACCCTTCGAAAGTAAAGAAGTGAAGTTTGAAATCGGAGCAAGAGCCTTCTGAATAGCTTGTTCTAAAGTGTTAATCTTTAGAGACAAGAATTCGGGAGTAATGATTTGCGAAGTTGTGGATTGCGAAACTGCTGATTTGAGCTCCGTAACCAATTTGATCAGGTAATCAAACTTCTCCAAGGTAGCAGCTTTGTGATCATCAGCAACAGGAATGTTGTTGAGTTTGTGGAGTTGAGATGAAATTTCCACAACCTGCTTGTGAAGATCTTCTTGTCTGGTATTCACTGCTTGAAGATCCTTCGCAAGGTCAGACTTCAACTCCTGAATGTTAAAGTTGACGTCCTCACGAACTTTCTTGACGTCTTGGATAAAAAGAAGATGTCTTTCTTTTGTAGCAGCTTTAAGATCTTTAACTGTAGTCGTGAAATTATTCCCTTGTGCTTGCACTCAGAGTTCATTATTTTTGTCGGACTGATCGACTTTCTCCATTATCCTTTTCTCAGCTCCTTTGATCATCACATCCACCTCCATTGCTGAGATTGAAGACATTCTCCCAGAATCGGCTTGCGATTGGATAATAGCCTTCAATTTTTGATTCAGTATCTTGAATTGTTTTCTTGTCATCAGCATATGATCAGGAATGTCTTCTTCATCGGAATCAAACGAAATGTCATCGAGAACTCCTCCAAAAGCACCTCCTTCGATTTCTGGATCCGACATTTGTTGCGAAGGTGGAGGATTCTCAGGTGATTGAGATGGAAAAAGGGTGGTGAATGGGTTCTGAAGGGCATGATCGAATATAGATGAAGTGGTGGATATTGGTAGTGTGGATGCGACACTCGGGATAGGTGCCCCCGTATCAGATACGTTGACAACCATATCCGAAATAGGTACCTCCTCAGTAACTGACTTGGTAAGAACTATTTCGAGTGGTTGGGTTTGAGAAATAGTGGTGGAAATATGCGAAGATTGAGAGATAGGTAAAGAAACTGTTACCATGGTTGTGACTGGTGGTGTTTCTGGGACAATTTCTTCGTCGGATGATTCATTGCGAGTCACTATCTTCCTTTTCTTGCCCAGTGTTCGTTGCATGTTTTTCGCAACGTCTTCTGCCCTTTGCCGTTTCTTTCCAGGAGATACTGGTGCAGGAATGCTGCGAATAGTAACTCCCTTACTACTCACCTCTGCCTTGCGAATCTGTTTTAACACTCCAAACTTGGAAGGTAAAACATCTTTTTTCACTACTTCATCTTGAACAGTTGGTGAAGATGAACCCTTCGCAGGTTTCTTGCTCTCCTTCTTCTTCTTCGACGGAGTAGCAACTTCAGGTAATACACCTGACTGATCAGCGGTATCAATGTTTCGCAAATATCTCACCAACACTTTGTGAGTGGGAGATACTTTGCGAAGCATCACATCCGGAATGCGAGCTACCCGGGTAAATATGGCTTTCTCATCTTCTACCACTTTGGGAAATTGGTAAAGCGAAAACTCAGCAACTTCGACATCTGATACGATCGGAATTGCTTCTTTCTCGTATACTTTCTCCAGGATCAAACTCCAGTACCTGGCACAAGATATCCCTTTCTCCAAATTCGTGTTTTCCAGACTTTTAACGAATTCCTTCCAAAGCTGAGTCGCGTAGTCGACATTGATGTCATAGTAGATACCCATTACCATGGCATACACTTCGACTCTTCCTCTGTCTAGACTGACGGATCTTCCTGTAAGACACCTTAGGAAAATTCCAAACAGAAAATTCCAGATACATGGCAATCCCGACTTCTGGAAATCACTAATCTTCTCCAACTCCGGTTGATGTCCCATCTCATTGAACATGTGGATGATCTGGGAGTTTACAGGTTTAACAAAGGGTGGGTTGTTGGGAATCTGCAAGAACTCCACGAACAAGTTCTTGGACAATTTGACCCTCTTGTTGTTGATGAGATTGAAGGTAATCACATCCGCCGTGTGATTGTAGGAAGTCGTGGATGCAGCACGTGATAACCAGATCATCGGAACTGGGAATGACCGGAACATGGCTGTTGATAACGGTGATCGTTTCAAAGCCACGATAAGCATCTTCAAATCTTCTGGATAGGCGGATACGTTGGGATCAACTTGATAGTTTGTGCTTTGAATCTTCATAAGGGATTGAGAACGGACCTCATCAGTGTTTGAGTTTGTGGCTGCCATTGTTAGGGTTTGAAAGAAATTGGAAGTTTAGGATCAAGATGAAAGCTTTGAAGGTTTGTGAGAATTCTTGATTACGTAACCGTACATAGTGTTCTTCATGCCCCTTTTATAGGTTACTCAAAATTTGATTTGAAATTAAAGCGGGATGCATTTAATGTTATTCGATGTGGCACCTTGAATCTCGGATCATTGCTGTAAAAGATTACTATGTAGCAAAAAGTAACTGTCACATCTCCTCGAAAACTGGATAGAATACCAACCATTTTTAGTAGACAGCCTGTCAAGTATCCGTTATAGAATCCAAACCGGTAAAACCCTTCGCATGGAAGCAAGGCTCTTTTACTTTTGGGATTTAAAGCGAAGTCATATGCCAGACTTGCGAAATCATCAGTCTGAGTTGGTTTTACTCAGAACCTCAAGGATTTCGTGTGTGCATTGTGCCAATGAAATAAGATAAGAATCAAGAAATTTTTTTGGAATGTGGTGATGTCAAAAAGTTAATTTGACATGAATGCAGTAAAACCCCAGGCAAAGATTGCTTTGTTAATTATCAAGAGAGATAATCAACAGCTTGTGTAGGTTCCCGTGAATTACAATCGAATACTTGTAAAAAAGTTTCGAAGGGCTTCTTTTAAAAGTCATTTTGGGTTGGTTTGAAATTTCATTACATATCAGCCTTAACATAAGGTGAGAAATTGTAAATGAAATTACTTGTTTGACCAGTGTAGTCAGTGACAAGTTGGCTTGTGAAATTATTTATCATGACAAGAATTTGCGAATGAAACTTACACTGAAATCATATTCAAGAGAAAATTTGTTTTGGATCTTGTTGGGTAACAAATATTCTTGGTTGTAAATATTTGATCAAGACCACGCATGCGAATTGAATATGATTTGAAATTTCGAAATTTTTGATACTGAAACAAAGGTTTCGTAAAAATCTGGAACAAAGTTCCCCGTCAATTCCTTAAAGGTGTATGATTTTTGGGTTTCACTTTCATCACGGACTCATGATGTTAGATCTTAAACACAGAGTTGTAATTTGTCTAGGTTTTGATTGGTTTTACCAAAAGACCTCAAGGACAAATCTTTTCAAAAAAAATTTGGATTTGAAGAACATTTTGGTTTAAAAAGATTGGTTAAGAAGCAAAGTGTACCTCTGTTATTATGTGGACACAACAGAAAACTCTTAACTCATTTGAGAAGAGTAAGGTAGCTCTTGTTGAGCTATGCGAATACAAGCCTTGTTGGGTAGAAATGTTCATGAGATAATTTCATCAAGGCTTTCATTTTTCACACATAGAATCATTCGAGGCTTGAGGTCTACATACAGCAGCATGCTTCTAGGGACATCCTAACTAGTTTGTGAAAGAAATTTAATACCTTCCCATAGAAACACAAATGTATGACCTCTTCGCATTGTAGCCCTGTATTAAATTCTCAACACACAATTTAAAGAACAAAGAAAACAAATATTTTTGTGATTTTGGAATTTTTCAAAAACGAAAGAACAAAACAAATAAAATATTTTTGTATTTTTGATTTTTCAAATTTAAAGAAAAAAATAAAATCTTTTTGGATTTTTAATTTTTCAAAAAAAATAAAATCTTTTTGGATTTTCGATTTTTCATAACTAAAACAGTATGCGTAAACCTTACCATAGTGATTATGAGCCAGATGCGAAAAACTGTGGTTGCGAAGCCATGCGAAGCCTTCTGAATGAACAGTAACCTCTGAATGATTTCGACTCTTAGCTGCTGAACAAAGCTTTTACTCTTGTGTTGACAAAATTGAATTCGCATTAATCATCCCCAAACCTGCTAAAATTCGAACAAATGATTTTTCATCAAGAGGTTTTGTAAAAATATCAGCAAGTTGTTCAGTTGTTTTGACAAAATGAATTTCAATATTCCCATCTTCCAGATGATCTTTAATAAAATGATATCGAAGAGCAATGTGTTTTGTCTTTGAATGTTGTACTGGATTGTGACAAATGCGAATTGCACTTTGCGAATCACAATACAAAGGAATCTTTTTCATGTTTATTGCATAATCACGAAGTTGACTCTGAATCCAGATAATTTGCGAAGTACAAGCAGCTGCAAATATGTATTCTGCCTCAGCGGTTGATATAGTCACACAAGTCTGTTTCTTTGATTGCCAGCTCACTAACTTTCCATCCAAAAGTTGACATCCACCAGTCGTACTTTTTCTGTCCAAAGTACATCCTCCTAGATCTGAGTCTGAAAAAGCTTGAATGAAGAATCCTGTTTTCGCAGGATACCATAATCCTAAAGAAACAGTTCCCTTGAGATATCGAAAAATATTTTTCACTGCAGTCAAATGAGGCTCTCTTGGATTAGCTTGAAATCTAGCACAACAACAAACTGAAAACATAATATCAGGTCTACTTACAGTTAAGTACAATAAAGACCCTATCATGCTACGATATAGTGTTAGATCAACAGCAGGAGCATCTAACGAAGGAGTTAGTATTGTTCCTACTGCCATAGGTACTCTGAGCTTTGTGCTATTTAACATTCCAAACTTTTCAAGCAAGTTCTTCGTATATTTTTCTTGATTGATTAAGATTCATTCTCTGTTCAGGCCCTTGGTGCTTGTTTTAACCCATATACAGCTTTGTCAAGGACATACACATGATCAGGGTACTCACTGTTTACAAACCCTGGTGGTTGTTCAACATACACTGTTTCTTCGAGTTTTCCATTTAAGAATGCACATTTAACATCTATTTGATAAACATCAAAGTCTTTGTGAGCTGCATAGGCTAAAAATATGCTAACTGCTTCAAGTCTTGCAAGAGGTGCAAATGTTTCTTCATAGTCAATGCCTTCTTGTTGCGAATAACCTTTTACTACTAGTCTTGCTTTATTTCGAATAATATTGCCATCTTTGTCGGTTTTGTTTTTAAAAATCCATTTTAATCCAACAATTGAAACATCAGAGGGTTTAGAAACTAATCTCCAAACCTTGTTTCGTTCAAATTCTGCCAATTCAGATTGCATAGCAACAACCCAATCTGAGTGTTCCATAGCATTCTTGACAGTTTTTGGCTCTATTTTCGAAATAAAAACATTAAACATGCAAAGTTCTTGGTTTGCATTCAGTACCTCATTTTTCGCACGAATTTGAGCTCTAGTCAACACACCTTCTTGTAGATTTCCAATTACCTGTTCTTTTGGATGATTTCGTGTCCATTTCTCAAGTGGTGGAAAATTTGGATCAAATTCTAATGTTACATCTTCAAACATATCTTCATTTTCAGATCCTGCAACAGAAAAATTATCATTAACTTCATGAAATTCTTCATTATTATCAAGATTAATTGTCTCTGTTTCATCATGCTCCCCCTCAACATGATCTGTATCTTGATATTCTTGTCGATTTTGCGAATGCTCCCCCTCAACTTGATGTTCTTGTTGTTTTTGCGAAGGCTCCCCCTCAACTTGATGTTCTTGTTGTTTTTGCGAAGGCTCCCCCTCAACTTGATGTTCTTGTTGATTGTGAATATCTGATGTGCTTTCACAAGTTATCGTTGATTCATCAGTATGTTTTGAAGATTCTGATGTTTGATTATCAGGAGCATTACTTTCTGCATCAATGGCCCTGTCAGGAATTCCAAAAATCAAGTCATAATCAAAATCATTGATTTCAGAATTATCAATTGGATTATGTGAATCTATAAGTATTGGTTTATTATCAAATTTACTATCAATCTGTTTAAGATAGTAATCATCAAATGTTAAATTGAATGTTTCTTCAATTTTTCTTGTTCGTTTGTTTAGCACTCTGTATGCAACTGAATTCTGTGAATATCCTAAAAAGATGCCTTCATCAGCTTTAGCTTGAAACTTGGACAAATTATCTTTTAGATTCATGATAAAGCACCTGCAACCAAAAACATGAAAGAATTTTACATTAGGTTTCCGATTATTGATTATTTCATATGGAGTAACATTAAATCTTCGATGAATGAATGATCGATTTTGACTAAAGCATGTTGTGGACACAGCTTCTGCCCAAAGATATTGAGGTAGATTCGCATATGTCAACATTGTTCTAGCAGCTTCGCATAGAGATCGATTTCTTCTTTCAACTACACCATTCTGTTGTGGTGTATACGGCAATGAAAAATTATGCGAAATGCCTTTGCTTGTGAGAAAACTGTCAAGAGTTTGATTTTTAAACTCAGAACCATTATCACTTTTAATTTTTCGCACATTCTTCTTCAGACTAACTTCAATCTTTTTGATAAAATCAATCATCGTCTGAGCAACTTCAGATTTCAACCTGAGAAAAAACACCCACGTAAATCTAGAGAAATCATCTACAACAACTAAAATATACCGCTTTTTGTTTATTGTTGCAACAGTTGATTGTCCACATAGATCAATGTGAACAAGTTCCAATGGCTCTACTATTTTTGAATCTATCACAAATTGGATGACCCTTTCGATGTTGTTTTCCTTGTTCGCAAGCTGCACACAAAGAATCATTGTCAAATTTCAGTACTGGTAATCCTCGAACTAAATCTTCAGTTACTAGTTTATTTATATTTTGAAAGTTCAAGTGTGACAATCTTCTATGCCAAAGCCAACTAAGATCATTTGATGCTTTTGATAGTAAACACACAGCTGGTTTTCCCACAATCGGTTTGATGTCCAGTGTAAACATATCACCATATCTTTTGGATTTGAGGAGTATTTCATTCGTCTTGACATTTGAAATGATACTACCTTCTTCATTGAATACAACTTGATTTCCAGTACCCACAACAAGTTGTGATACACTTATCAAATTATGTTGAAGTCCTTCAACATATGCCACTCTGTTGACTGTGAAGTTTCCATTTGTGACTTTCCCATATCCTTTCACTTGACACTTGTGATTATTTCCAAATTTGACAACTCCAGCATTTTCCAAGCTTCTGTAATCTCGTAAATTTTCTTTCCTTCCAGTCATGTGACGAGAGCAACCACTATCAATGTACCATTTCATGTCATATTGCTCGTCACATATCACCTGCATTTATTGAAAAAATTTAGGAACCCAAGACTTTTTGGGTCCATCATTAGTAGAATAAAACAAAATTTTGGAATTTAAGAACCATGTTTTCACTTTGTTTGTAACCGAATCAATTATATCAACATCATCAGTTCTAGATTTTGAAATATAATCATTCAATAATTTTGGATTTCCATTAATTGTAATCTTATCCTTCACAACATTCACATTTTTGATAACTGGTTTCCATTTTTGAACTGGAACTTGCGAATTATTAGATGATATACTCTCAGTTGAAGAATTATTTGTGTACTTATCAAATGCACTTTTGATTTGTTCTTCTGAAAATTTTCCATTTTGATATTTCTTTCCTTTTCCTTCAAACCAATGATTGAACGTTCTAACATCAGATTTTCCTTTTGTATATGAAACTTTGTTTGGTTTTGATATTGAAGGATTTGGAAAATTTGGTTGTGTTGGTGAAAATTTCTTTTTAACTTGAGTTGAGTTCTTCAAACTTGAGGAAGTATTCGTGAATTTGCCAACATTTTGAAACTTTTGATTATTTGCAAATTTTTGCGAATTCTCAAATTTTCGATTGTTGTCATATTTGCGAACATATGGAACCTTGTCAACAGAGTTGATATGTTTATGAAAACTTGATGATGTTTTTGAAATTTGCTCTTTTTCATCTCTTGATTTTTCATTAGACACAACTTGCTAGAATATTGCTTTTCTTGCTTTTCTTTTTGAAACATTATTTTCTGTTGAAAAATTTCCAACCATCAATTTGAATTCATGAGAATTTAGTTTCACTTCAACCTTTGGTTTTTCATCTTTTTCAAAAACTTTGTTTGATTTTTCATTTTTAACCACCCATTTTTGTGTTGATTTTTGTTTTTGAAACACATAAGTATTTTTTGTTAAATTGTTTTCTTCTGTGTTTTGATTTGCGAAAAAACCTTCAGTTGTGGACTTTTGATTATCTTTTTCAATCATTTTATTGAAATCAGGATGAACTTTCTCAGCATTTCCAGTAGTGACAAAAACTTGATTTGGAAAAATTGTTTTATCAGTACATACAAAATTTGGATATACCACAGTGTTGGTTTCCAAATAATGTGCGCCTTTATCATTTAAAATTTTATCAAATTCTTTTGTATTTTCAAACACTTGATCAACTACAATCCTTTGAGGTTTTTTAGTTGAAACTTTCTTTTCTGCTTTATTTACATCTGTGTCATCAGATTTCCAGCTTTCAACTTCCACATTATCAAACATACAATGTTGCGAAGTTGAAGATTTATCAATTTCATCCTCTACTATTGAATCAACTATTATTTCTTTACCTTTGATCTTAGATGTGATATTAATGATTGACAATTGAGAACAATCAATCTCTTCTTCCTCTTCTATTTCACTGATTTCACTTACATTATCAGAATTTTCATCAATATCAGCATAATTCAACTGTGAGGCAAGAGTTGAATTTTCAGATTTCTTTATGATTTTCACTTGTTCACTCTTTGTCAAACTTTCATTGACAATGTTAACCAATTCATCAGCATTCAAAAATTCATCAATTTTGACAATACCATATGCATATCTATCATCAGGTATTTTGTCAAATTGAGCAATTGTGATTTCGCAATCATAAGAAACAACATCAACTTTTTCACGTTCATACTCAAGAAAAGGTAAAAGTTTTCTATGTTGTTCTTTGCTAATATCAGAAGAGTGATGTAAAGCAGCTAATTTTGCATACAAACGTTTTGCAGAATTACAATATATGTTTCTCTGTGCTAGTAATAACCTAACATCATTAGTAAGATTATTCCTATCACATTCTATATTTTTGACTTGCAATTCCAATTTTTCAACTCTGCTCTTCTTTATTTCTAAATCTCTTCGTGTCTCATTAAGTTGCACATTTAATTTCTTAGCTTCATTACTAGCAGACACAATAACAGAATCAAAATAAGCCACAGTATCATCAAATGAAACAATTTCAGCATCATAAGCAGATAAAGGAATATTAAAAGATTCAAGAATTGCACGTACCTTGGTTGTCATGGGTGACTTGTCAGTGGATTTAGACACAAAACATCTCCCTGAAATGTTTCCTTCGCATTCATCAAAACTTGCGAACATTGCTCCATGTGTGGGATGCCTCATTTCTTCATCATCAGATCCTGAGGACCAGATCTGATAAGTTCCACTCTCTTCTTCAGTAGTTTCTCCCTTCGCAACCAATGACACTCCTTTGGTCTTAGCACGTAACTCTTCAATCTTCTCAGAGTAGTATGCTTCATCTTTGACTTTTTCTTTCTTCTCTTCTCTCTTTCGCAACATGCAGTCAGCTGCGAAGTGATTCGCACCATTGCAATAATGACAATAGATTCCTGAATCACCTTTCAACTTTTTCTCATCATTCGCATCTTTCTGTTTTTCATCAATTTTCTCCATCTTCTTCCTCTCATCCCCTCCAGTCCTTGTGGTAACATTCTTCGCATCATTCATCTTTCCTTTTGGATTAAAAGGCTTTTTGAAAAACTTTTTAACTCTGTTGTTTGAATAGAATGCTACAGCTTCATCATCGGAATTCATCAAAAATCCTTCATCATCTGATCCATCTTTTTCATCATTTTCTGATACCTTTGAAACTAGAGCCAAAGGACCACCAATAACTAGTTTTTTGATTCTTCATACATTTCTGAGACCTCAGATTCATGTGTTTTCAGTTGATTGTAGAGATCATTCAATTTGGTTGTATCAAAACTTTGTTGATTCTTAATCATCATGCTCACACTTCGCCACTCCTTGCGAAGTCCCATAATGAAAGTTAAATTGAATTCCATGATAGATCTAGTGATACCATACCTATTGCAGCGAAACACAAGCTCATTCAGACGATCATAGTAACTTTTGGGAGTTTCTGCATCCTTTTGTCTGAATTCCTTCAGTTCAATCAGACATTGTTTCACAGAATTGATCTTCGTCTTTTCGCTACCTTGATACTTCACTTTTAGAGTATTCCAGATGTCTTTTGCTGTTTTACAACTACGAATGTAATTGTAAACCACATGAGGAAGAGAACCTCTTAGTTCCCTCATGCACCTCTTTTCATTATCCTTCAGTCGTTTTCGTTGATCTTCAACATCAAGAGATCCAGTGGATGAACCAATTTTTTGAACATTTACAGGAGCTTGAACTGTTCCATCGATACAATTCCAAAGTTCTTCATCAATTCCATTTAAGTAATCTTCCATTCTATCAGCCCACTGATCATAGTATTTTGGAATCAACATCGGAAATTTGGTTGAAGAACCAAGCAAATGAGAGAAAGAAGTCATTGTGTTCATGTTGAAGTTCGCCATTGATGAACAAAAAAAATTTCTGAAAACTTGAGAACTTGATGAATTTCAGAAATCGATCAAACGAATTGATCAAAAATCGCTAATCGAATACTCGACTTAACAATTCAAATGCAGAATCAATTCAAATCTGAAGATCAAAAGTGATTTTCAAAACCAAAATTGCGCGGAAAATTTTGAGTAAATTTTGTAACTCAAAAAGCAAATGATTCTTATACGAAAATCAGATCTAAGCAGTTTGAATCCTGCTCTGATACCAATTGTGGAGAATTGTTATCGAGAATTAAGATACGAAACAATAGATTTGAATGATAAAAGATAATGAACACACGAAGTAAATATTAATCAGATCTCGTTTTATTAAGACTGATTACAGAGTAAGCTGAAGAGAGTTTTTGTGTTTCGATATTATCTCTACTTCAAGCCTAAGTCCCTATTTATAGGGAACTTACAAAAAGTATACTAAGTCTTATACTATGAAATTTCGCATGCTACACTTCGCATATAAAATTGACTTAGTAAAATAACATACAAAATGCGAATCATTACAAGACACACTATTCGACTTTTACAACTAACATCTACAAGATATTGACTATGTTCCTCCTTACTACGAGAGTAGATAAGTACGTCATCAATGAACACGATGACGAACTGATCCAAGTAAGGACGACACACCCTATTCATTAAGTCCACGAATATTGAGAGCACGTTAGTCAATCCGAATGGCATCACTACAAACTCGTAGTGTCCGTAACGAGTTCAGAAGACTGTCTTGGGAACATCCTGTTGGATAAGGTGTCTAAGTCCATAACTTATTTGGTACATACTTGACCCGACCCGGCATGGTCCATTTGGGTTGCATTTCATCCAAACTATTTATGGATAATTTTATGAGAGTTATACACATATGTTTATTAATATATTATAAGTTATAATATATTAATATGAAGTCATGTTATTTAATTAGTCTTAGTCTTAAATTAATTATGAATTAATTTAGAGATTAAAAGGAAGACTAATTAGATTGTGGGCTATTGGTATTATATAGTGTGGGCTAACACTCATTTGTTAATGGGCTAGGCTTATATGGAAGTCCATGGATGATCCATGGAGCTTTTAACCCATGGATCCTTGGGAAAGGAAAAGTCATGGGCTATTAGGGTTTCACCCTAATCATGTATACTATATAAGCATGCTTACGTTGCATGAAATGGCCACTAGTGTGACTAGTGTCACTAGTGTGTGTGCTTGTGTGTGGCCGATTTTCTATGTGTGTATACACTCTCTCAAAGTTTTCCAAGAGTTTGTGGTGATTTGTGATTCCATTTGAGGCATTCACACTATTGGTGCTTGGCCCTCAAACTCCTTAGGAATCAAACTCATCATCAAAAGGTATGTAATCTCATCTAATTCTTTTATGTTTAAAAGTACCCCATGCCATGTTAGATAGGTTATGAACCTTGGAAAAATTATTATTTTGCATGTATCTAGACAAACATAGATCCAAGGTTTATTAGGGTTGCATGCACACTTAGGAAGTGTTAGATTGCTCAAAACCCAACAGTGGTATCAGAGCCTAGGCTTGCTTGTTTAATACTTGATGCAAAATAGTGAAAAAAAGTTGAAATTGTTGCTGTCTGGCTGATGGACTCGCCGAGTCCATGGGGGGACTCGCCGAGTTCAAGGCAAAATTCATCCTACTCGGCGAGTAGGTTCGTGCACTCGGCGAGTAGAATGAACAGAATGCCGAATTTTGACTTTTGCTGCTGGAAATGGACTAGAAACATTACCCTAAACTGTTTTGGTGTTTTAAAACTTGTTTTAGTTGGTGTAATGGTTGTTGTAATCCATTTACAATAGCATATATCAAAATTCCATGATTTTTATGTGTTCATATAATTCTTGAAATTTTGATGATCATGTTCATGTTCTTATGAATTTAGAAGATGATAGGAATTATGCTGAATTGTTTAGAATTAATTCTTGATCATTTATGTGTTTTAATGGAGTCCATAATTTGTCCTCAAGTTATGGATATCCAAAGGTCACTTTTCTTTAACACACATTTAAACACATAAGTTACATGAAAATGAAGAGTCTTCATTTTTATGAACCTTTAATTCATAAGTTATGAAATGAAAAGTTTTGGATAGTTACAAAACTTGCCCTCAAGTTTTGGAATTTGTAAAGTTTCACACACTTTAATAAACTTTAATTCCACACCCTAGAAGTTTTAAAAGTTAAAATTCTACCCTTACACTATTATAACATTAATGGTTAATTATTATATATGTATAAGAACAAGTCATTTTACCGTTAGTAGGCCTCATTCACGAAGCCGGTCTATACGGTGGGTATAAGGTTGTTGCCTATAAAATGGCGACTTAATGGGTGTCCACTCTCACCCACCGCTTGCTTGATCGGTGGAGGGTCGTTAGCCGAACGGGTAGGACAATGACTTTAAATTCTCATTAAAAGTATAATGATTATTATAAAGTAACTAAACATTTTTTATTTAATTCCCAATCTTAGTTACTTTAGAAAAAATGTGAATTTGGTGCTAGCCCATGGAATTCACACTTTGTACCTTACCAAGTCGTTGGTGGAGCGTGTGTGGTTAACCGGCACACTAACTTGGACTAGTAAGGATCACGAAGGGTGACTTAATGTTTGTCATAGATCAATGGAGCGTGTGTGGTTAACCGGCACATTGATTGGGTGATAATATTAAGGTACCAAGTGAATTGATATGGTTATTCACACCTTGTTTTGTGATCCTCGGCATCCCAGTCACAAAATTTGAGAGGGCACACTCGAGATTGAAACATGCCATTGAAAAGTTCAATGAATCTCAAAAGATCTAGGAATTTCAAATCCAATTAAAACCTAATAAATTATTTCGTTTTTCATGGTGGAAATTGGTGAATCGTCATTCGCCTACCTTCAAATATTTTATAGCTTGGATTACGGCATCCCTCTTCCAAATTATAAAATATTGTGTTGGGTCCTAGCCTTAATATTTCATATTGGGTGTTATATTAAGGACTTTGAATCAACTAACTTGATTTTCTCCCATTATAGATGTCTGGTTCAGATAACTATGATCTTCCCAAATCTCTTGAAGATGGTGTCCCTCAACATCATGCTTCACTTCCTCCACCTCCTCCAATTATTCTCCCTCACCCACAAGTTCTTGAAAAGTTTAAAGTCACTCAATCCCTATTGGCAAGCATAGTCTATGTGCTCACATCTTGGAGATAAAGTCACATATTGACAAGCGGGGAGAGTTGGGTGTCAAAATCCAGTGAAAGTTGGATGTTCAATCACTTTCTTAGTAACATAGTGAGTCTCTTTGGGACTACTATGAGACAGACTATGACATGACCCTTAATGATGTTATCTATTTGCTTGGTGTTGTGGAATCAGCAATGATTTGGAACACCAGTAAAGCAAATTTGATTAAAAGAACAACTTCCCAAGTCTACATGGACATTGACAATGGTAGCATTGGATATCTGGAAAAGGATTTCTCTTCCCAATGGAAAGGGATCGGCTATAGTCAACTCGGTTGACCAAATAGTAAAGAGAAAGGCAAATTCTGAGATAGTCTCAAGTGCCATTACCAAAGGGTCCATGTGTTTTGTTGCCAAAGGAAGGGGCATTAGTTGCGAAGCTGCCCTATTCACCTGAAAGGTCATAAGGTTGATCAAGTCAAGAGGTTTGATTCTACTTCGGGTAAAGTCCACTATCTAACTCTATTAAGTTTCTATTTGGATATTCTTATTACATAATGTGAATGGGTCACATGCTAATGTTTTTAAGAATCAAAGAAAAGATAGGAAGCTTAAAGTAAGTATATGTTGATTTTGATTGCAAAGGTGGGTTTCGATCGCATGGTTCGGTAATCAGAATTTTCAGCTGTTGCTTAAGAGTTATAATATATTGCTTATGAATAGATAACAACAAGGTTTTCATGTGGATTGTAAGGATAAGTTTTTCCGCAAAGTTTTAAAATAAAAGAAAAAAAAGGGTTTTAATTTTATTTATTTTAAAAATATCCTTACAATGGCATCTGTGGAAAATTGTTGCTTATATGTTTCCAGTAATAGCAATATTGGAAAATGGATTTGATTCTTTCATTTGTGGTAGTGTCTGAATTTACCAAATGAAGAAAGTTTTTCATCACCCAAGTTTCAATTGGACAGAAACTTGGAATCATACAAGTTGTATTGTATGATGAATGAGAATTTTCATCTTTGAAAATTAAGACTAATTCTTTGATCACATGTATATGTGAGTCAATTGAAGGACTAAGGAATTAGGTACACTGGGTGTGCGCTGGTCAAGGTCCACCACAAAGATTGATTTGTCATGATTTACTAAAGATTAGTAAATATGATTATACTTATAAGGTTAAGTATAATTCTGTAACATTGGAAAGGTTACAATGTATGACAAAACAAATGAGAAGAATCAAATTAGGCAGAAAGATAAAAGTTTCTCAAATCTGAAAGGATGGGAGAGTACTTTAGTATCGTATTTCATGATCATCTTAATGATTATGAAACCATATCACAAATTCATACTCTAAGGACGTCTTAGTGCATTGTTATGGATAAGAAGAGAGGTCATGAATTGTTGGATTGGTTAAAATCAAGAAGATGAGTCATACTTCGTTCCAAAACAATTCTTAGAGTCATACTCCAAGATTGTAACTTTGAGTGACATAAAGGAAGATTTATTAACACTAGTCAAATGTAAGAGTAAAATGTTTTCTACTCTTGTACATTTGAGATTGGTAAGTTGTGATGTCTTGGATGAGACAAAGACCAACTAAGACCAATTGTGTGAAGTGTTAGTCTTGATAAGAATCCGCATTGTCCCTTGAATATTTGTTTTGTCAAGGAATGGTTCTTGACTGGGGAAACTTATATGTCAAGGGGACAGTGGGAGCCTTAAAGATCCTGAAAGAGTTTCAAGATTTAATCAAGAGTAAAACCTGTAATTTATCACTAGCACACGACTTAAGGTTTGCAACCTATCGTGTTGACATAATTCTTATTTCTGTACCTACTTCAAATAAGTTGAATTTGCATGTGAGTTATCAGAGTTCAACTTGGAAGCATTGGTGGGCCTTGTTCTACCAAGGTGACAAGAAACTAAGACTGAACAAGTTTAATCCATGTAAGGCTGAATTTGTCACTAATCTTATCTTGTGATCATGCTTTTGACACATTCACATGGATAGGAACTCATACACTATAAAATCTAAGTGTCATAAGGTTTCTCTCCAATTCATGAAAATGATGGTGAGGAAACGCTTTCACTAAGTAGATTTTACGAAGATATCAATTGTGTTATTTGCATTTTCAAAAGTCATTAGTGGAGCGCGTGTGGTTAACCGGCACACTAACATGGACTTGTGAGAAATGGCAAATGCCTAAGCAATTGAGACTATGATTACGACATCCCTTTTCATAGTTCTGAAAATTGTTTAGACACACATGTGAGCTATCTAAGAAAGGGTGTATGAATCTAAATTTCAGAAGTCCAGCAGATTTCTGGAAATATGTTAGAGCTAGTGGGAGCATAAGTGTTATGCTGATAATCATCATGTTAGTGGGAGCATGATTATTACGTTTAGTGTTGCAAGTTAGCAATGTTAATTATAGAAAACAAAGTTTCAATTCGTTAAGTTGCAGGGGTTGAAAAATTATTTTGCTATAATTAAGGGAGAGGAAATTATACTTCATTTCAATTCTAAAGCTTAGATTGAGATTTTAATCATCTTTAGTCAAGAATATATATATATATATATATATATATATATATATATATATATATATATATATATATATATATATATATATATATATATATATATATATATATATATATATATATGAATTTTATGTTGGAATGGTTCAACTTGAAGAAATTCTATATATATTGCGTTTTCAAAATTCGATTATGATTACGACATCCCTCTTCATAGTTAAATTTTGAAAACATGGCAAATAAAAAAATATTGTAGCAAAAGACTGGTCTAGTATCATGTCTTTATGTCAAACATCATGAATCGTGTCCCATATGCTTCGGATATAGGATCGATTGCATGTGCTATAATATTCATCTTTTCTAAAATTTCCAAATGCTTAAGGCATTGAGAAGGGAAAAGTCTAGAACTGGATATGACTAAAGTGATTAAGCAATTGTCGAGGACAAATCTGAGGTTCGCCAAAGATTGGTTGCTCAGGGACAGTTGGAAGTATGATGTAAGTTGTCGGAAAGGACCATATTGACATATTCTGAAAAGAACTAACTCTTGTTCGGAAGTGATAGTCAAAATGGGACTATGGAAATGTCTCCATAGGTGGAAGTTATTCAATCTCTATAAGATTAGAAAAGCTTAATGCAAGAAGGATGTTCAAAGCAATGTACTTTGAATATGAGACTTCCGTTCCATAGAGGTTGACCTTCTTTGGAATACTCTGTAATGACTGGTGACAAGGTTTTGGTGACTTTGTGCATAATCATTACAAGAGGAACATTGCATAAAAGTTTAAAATCTAACAGTTTTTTTGGTAAATGATAGGAATCGGGGATTCTCACATTTACAATAAGGATTTGGGATTGTGAAATGAGTATCATTGGAATCATGTTCAATTGATCTACATCACAATGCAAGGATCATAGACAAACATAGTGTGCATACTTGGAGTATGGCATAACTATTGTTTAGAAAACAAAGTGTACATGCTAGGAGCATGGGACGACTGTTGTTTTATTCAAGTCTTAAGTTGATTGTTTGAAACATTATACAATGAATAATGTGTAATCAATATGGTGATAAATAAAAGGTGGTTCTATTTATATTCAAAAGGGTTCTGAGACCATATTGGATTCGATTATTATTGTGTTTCACTTTGCATGTTTTGACTTCCAAAATAGCTAGGTTATTCTTTCCGAATGACTAAGTTATTTAAACACTCCACAGTCGTTCATATGTTGGAAGTAGGTATGAATCAAGACTGTCATGAATCGAGTTTGTAGATAGCTAAATGGGTTTAGTCATAGCAATGGTTGCTACAACATTCATGAGTGCTCATAAGTTATGAATATTGGAATAAACCCACGCTCACTTGTATCACTTCATGGAATTTATCTCGAGTGATCGTGAGACGGTAATATCGTATAAATCTTCAAACCTAGAGATATGATTTGTTACCTATGAGTTGGTTGTGCATTGATTGCACGTAAACGCATCAGTAACTTGATGTTATAAAACGTGCCTTTGTGTACAATTTAACAAGTAGTAGAACAAGCATATGAGTCAAAGTTTATCTGTTCCTTCTAGAAATAGAAGCGATATTTGGGCCCCTCGATGATTTTATTGTGACCTATGTACCGGCCGGTCAGAACAAAATTGATGTGTTCGATTAAGTTCTTTGTCAAATAAATCGAAAAATTGGGAAACAAGCTGCTGGACAATAAGTACGACGTTGTTCCATGTATTTGTCCGACTGATATCATGAGAACAGAGGAGTATATGATCACTTATCTAAAATGGCATTTCATAGTTCAACAGAGTTTTCGAGAGCTACGATTGCTGGTTGGTTCCTGAAGTAACATACGCAAATATAGTTATTAGACTTATCCAAGTGGGAGTTTGTTGGATAAGGTGTCTAAGTCCATAACTTATTTGGTACATACTTGACCCGACCCGGCATGGTCCATTTGGGTTGCATTTCATCCAAACTATTTATGGATAATTTTATGAGAGTTATACACATATGTTTATTAATATATTATAAGTTATAATATATTAATATGAAGTCATGTTATTTAATTAGTCTTAGTCTTAAATTAATTATGAATTAATTTAAAGATTAAAAGGAAGACTAATTAGATTGTGGGCTATTGGTATTATATAGTGTGGGCTAACACTCATTTGTTAATGGGCTAGGCTTATATGGAAGTCCATGGATGATCCATGGAGCTTTTAACCCATGGATCCTTGGGAAAGGAAAAGTCATGGGTTATTAGGGTTTCACCCTAATCATGTACACTATATAAGCATGCTTACGTTGCATGAAATGACCACTAGTGTGACTAGTGTCACTAGTGTGTGTGCTTGTGTGTGGCCGATTTTCTATGTGTGTATACACTCTCTCAAAGTTTTCCAAGAGTTTGTGGTGATTTGTGATTCCATTTGAGGCATTCACACTATTGGTGTTTGGCCCTCAAACTCCTTAGGAATCAAACTCATCATCAAAAGGTATGTAATCTCATCTAATTCTTTTATGTTTAAAAGTACCCCATGCCATGTTAGATAGGTTATGAACCTTGGAAAAATTATTATTTTGCATGTATCTAGACAAACATAGATCCAAGGTTTATTAGGGTTGCATGCACACTTAGGAAGTGTTAGATTGCTCAAAACCCAACACATCCTCCTCTAACACTCGTAACTGGTGATACCTGCATCTCAGATCTATCTTTGAAAAGTAATTCGCCCTTTATAGTTGGTCAAACAAATTGTCTATGCGAAGTAGAGGGTAACAATTCTTGACTGTAAGTTTGTTCAGCTCTCTGTAGTCGATGCTCATACGGAACAATCCGTCTTTCTTCTTGACGAACAAGACCGGTGCTCCCCAGGGTGAAAAACTTGGTCTAATAAAGCCCTTGCTGAGCAATTCGTTAAGTTGAACGGATAGCTCCTGCATCTCAGCTGGTGCTAGACGATAGGCGATTTGGCTACTGGGGTAGCCCCTGGAACTAATTTGATTCTGAACTCGACTTGACGTTGTGGTGGTAATCCTGGTAGTTCTTCTGGAAAGATGTCGGGAAAGTCGCGTACTTCCGAAATGTTCTTTATGTCTTCTGCCTCTTGGCTCATTTTGACAACATGATCAAGGAATGCATGACATTCCTTTCGCAAGTACTTCTGGGCTTGTATGCTCGAGATGATGCGAAGGTTTGTGTCGGGTTTGTCGCCATAGATAACTAGAGTTTCGCTAAACGGAAGATTAAGGCGAACGGCCTTCTCATAACACATGATGTAAGCACGATGTAGACTCAACCAATCCATGCCGATTATGACGTTGAAACTTTTTATTGAGACCGGCATGAGTTCGACTGGAAATGAATGGCTATCTAGAGTTAGGGTACATCCTATGTATATACTGTTAGTGCTCTCAGTTTTCCATTAGCCATTTCTACAGTGAATGGTTCCTTTAGTGCACGTGTTTATTGTTTAAGTAAGTGAGCAAACTTCTGATTTACGAAACTCCTCTCAACTCCACTATCAAACATGTAACGCCCGTAGATTCGGGCTAGTCAATTTAGAGATAATAGGGGTCGAAAACGACTTTTCAGCAAAAGATAATTTAGAATAAATGATCTTAACCAAGTTTTAGTATATGTTACAAGGTTTCTGTAAATATAAAGAATGCCGAAAGCCGAGTTATAGCGAATAAGTTATGGTCCGTTGAAGTTTTACGGCAAAACCGGCACGACACCGGGAGACGTAAATAGTGAATTTACGATGGAGGATTTTTTAGCCTTATAAATAAAAACAAAAGTTTTAGCATACGTTAAACCAAGAACATACAAAAAAGAACGCCCAAATCTTACTTCGTATGAGGAAGTTATGAATTTTCTAAAATTTGGCTTAGTAGTGCACAACCCGAAACTCGAATTTTAGATCGAACAGTTTTTGGCCTACGCGACCTAAATGAGAATTGAAGATCTCATTAATAGTGTAACGACCGAAAAATACAACCAATTTTAAATTTTTCAAAAACAGCTCGATTCCATTAAATATTTACAAAAAGGTTTACAATACAAAACATTTAACGTATTCTCATAATCACATTACTACAAAATCATGAGGAGCGGTACGATCACGCCTTCGCCTTGCCACAGTCTCCTGAAGAACCTGAAAAACATAAAACCACAACTGTAATCCCGAAAGCTTAGTGAGATATCCCCAAAATACCAACCACATATACCATACACGCATAACATGCCACAACATATCTGATCATAGAACAGCCATGCACTTCGGGTTTACTGTGTGACTGGTCCGCCGCACCGGCCTACAGTCCACCTGGTCCACCCTCTGAGTCTAGCCATAAATATCAAGTCTACAGTGTGATTGGTCCGCCCGCACCGGGCCTTCAATCAATCTGGTCCACTCTCTACATACAGCGAGTCTGCAGTGTGATTGGTCCGCCCGCACCGGGCCTTCAATCCACCTGGTCCACTCTCTGAGTCTACAGTATGACTGGTCCGCCCACACCGGAACTTCAGTCTGCCTGGTCCACTCTCCGAGCCTCGGCACGTCTGGTCCGCCCTCTTGGGGCCTACAGCCTATCCGGACCGCTCGCTGGGCCTTCGGAACAACCGGTCCGCCCTGGGTATCTTGGCCTACAGCACAAAGCAGGACCCGCCTCAACCCAACTCCAATCCAAACAACCATGTACACATATACATACAATCATATAGCAATTCACAGTCAACAATCAGATCAAACAGATCACATAGCATATCATCATCCTAACCAGGATACCGACCTAACAGGTCACTAGCATAGCATCTCCTTATCTTTCAAGATACCGATCTCAATAAGGTCTCTAACATATCCATCCTAGCTCTCAGGATGCAAACATATCACAGTAACAACATAACAACAACTACCCGAATCTCAATCTGATAAGGGCCGGCCTTGGTGCCTTAGACCCTGTTGATATAGTGAGGATAACTCACCTCGAAACTGCCGGCTGAAAGGATAAGATCCCGCTGCTCCAAGCTCCGACACGAACTCCTCCACTGAACACCAACACACTCAACTCAATAAATACCCTTAATTACCAAAATACCCCTGAAAGACAACTGGTCAACCTTTGGACAAGGTCAAAGTCAACCCCTGACTGACTCTACTCACCGAGTCAACCCGATGACTCGCCGAGTTCCCATACTCAGAACTTCCCTCAATCCGTGACCTAACTCGCCGAGTCACCCCGAGACTCGTCGAGTCCAACAACTCTGAGTCCACTCGCCCACAACTCACCGAGTCATCCCTTGACTCATCAATTCTCGACTCAACCAGAAAATATTAGGACTCTTCGACAAGACTTGCCGAGTCCAAGAACAGACTCGCCGAGTCTCAGGCTATCTTCATCCTACTCGCCGAGTTGTTCATACAACTCGTCGAGTTCCAGGCCATCTTCATCCAACTCATTGAGTTGTTCTTCCAACTCGTCGAGTCCACCCATGTGACTCGCCGAGTACCACCGGTATGAACCCATACAGAAGCACTCCAGGCCATGCAATTGATCCAAAACATAGATCTAGCCTCCTACAACCCATCCATCACGTAAAGTGGCAAACTTTACGTGAATCCAAGGAGATCTAGGCCTTTAACACTTTAGGGCTAGGGTTTGGGACATGATAGCTTCACTACACACTTGAACACAGGGACTTTCAGGCATTCCAACCCTTCTCCATTCCAGATCTGAGGTAGCAACCTCAGATCTAACCTCTAAACTCCAAAACACCAAAAGATATGCTCCCCACAAACCCTAAAATGATGAATCCATAAGATAACAGCCCAAGGACGAGATATTACCTTAAAAGAACACCCCAACTGCAATGGAACTCGAATCCAAGCAAAGCCCCTTGCTCCAAGCCTCTTCTTCTTCAAGATCTCTTCAACAACCACCTCTCCAAGCTCCAAATCACTCAACAATGGGGTTTCTCCATGAATTTAGGGTTTCTGGGACTCAAGGGGTGATAAGGAGGCTGGGGAGGAAACATAATGTTCCTTATATAGGGCTCAACTTCCGGATTTAGGGTTTTCTCCATTCAGTGCCTACTTGCCGAGTCCACTACACTGACTCGCCGAGTCGGCCACTTAACACGCGACCAAGTCGCGACTCTACTCGCCGAGTCCACCCATGGACTCTCTGAGTCTATCTTTCCCATATTTACCCTTTTAGCCCTTCAACTCTACTCTTGCTATTCCGAGATGTTACAATTCTCCCTCACTTACATTAGGCTTCATCCTCGAAGCCTGCAACAACTCAACTCCTATAAATACTCCTGCCGTGCACCACCTGCCATTAATCCAACCAGGTTTCTCAAAACACAACCATAGAACCAGAAACTCGTTTTCTCCTTCCTTACGGTGTCCTGACCACTGTCTCGAGCAGGGCACCGGCTGTACCCTCTGATAATCACACTCAATCAACCGAGAATTACCCATGATGCATCACTGCTCCAAATCTCAACAATCACTCGACCATATGGGCTAGAAAACCATGAACCATCGGATCCCCGATCCGAATCCCACTCTATCCATTCCATGATGACGGAAAGACCCACTCTTCAATCTCAGAGCAACTCCCACGAGTTCTCCTCTTGCAATCACATACACATGTTGAACTAGCTCTAGCACCCTCAGGTTGGGAAAACCCGATACACTGATGATATCCTCAAACATCCCCTAGGATGAACCACTAATACATACCCAATACCCTGATCAGAATCACACTGAGAGCCCAAGACTCTCTCCCTGCATCCCTTCCGAGCCTCTTGGCTCTACACCTGCGGAATTCCCTCCACGACCTCAGCAGACATCCCAAACCGGATGAGCTTCTATTCCACTGCCGCAAACACGCTGCTCAATAACCATACTCGAATTTCTCTAATCATAACTCTGCTCTGCCGCTTTCACTTCCGTGAACTTGCACTCCCTCTCGGAGTTACACACCTCTCTCTTATCCTTTACCAAGGAATCCACTTGGCCACATTGTCACTTCGACAAGTCACGGTGCTCGCCCAACGCTACACCACCCTTTTATAGCGTATCCGCTATCCATCCAACACATATACTCTGACTCTCATCGCAGGGACTCTCAAGCCCATGCACTATCTCAACTAATCAATATCAATACCCGGGGCCAGACCTCCTGATGCTAACACATCGCAACATACTCAATCCATCTCCTTAACCGGACTAGCAATACCTGCAGAGTCTTCAGCATGACTGGACCGCCTCACATGGCCTTCAGACAATCTGGACCACTCTCAGAACCTTCAGCCAATCTGGACCGCTCTCAGTGCCTTCAGTTTGGCTGGACCATTCTCCGAGCCTTCGGCCTGACTGGTAAGCCTACCGACCTTCAGTCTATCCGGGCCGCTCAACTAGCATTCATCATTCCGAGCTATCACTCCTGGAAATCCTCCTATGCCCTATAAGGGTTTCGAACTCTGTCTCAATCGCACATGCTCGATCCCGGCCTGCTCCCAGGCCCTCCACAATCAAATGCCCTAGGTCTGTATCCCGCCCCGCATGCCCAGCACTTGCTCCTATCAGCCTATACTCTGGGCTGACAGAACACTGCTGAATCCCAACAGCTAAGCACCCTTAAATACTCATCGATCTCCCGGAGAATTCTCCAATTCTCCCCCACTTGTAGCACTGATTAACAACCATCGGTCGCCATCACCGACCTCCCAGAACAACTCTGCACAAAGAAAACACTTACACGCGGACTGCTTCCCACAAGCATAAACAACCTTAACAAGATCCCACATCATCACTGATCATAAGAGTCTCCAATATCTCTTTAATCAGAAAGAATTGAATATGAGGCAACGACGCTGGCTAGAGTTACTTAAGGACTACGACTGCGAGATACTTTACCACCCTGGTAAAGCAAATGTTGTTGTTGATGCTCTCAGTCGGAAAGTCAATCTTGAAAGGAAAAGGCCAAGAGCGTTGAGAATTGAAGTTGTCTCGACCATTGTGGAAAGTATAAAGAAAGCTCAAGAGGAAGCTTCTGAGAAAAATGACCGAAAGGAGGAACGTTTGGGAAAAACGTTGGTGTTTGATACAAACAGTCACAGACTGAAGGTGTTCCAAGATCGGATTTGGGTACCTAAGTCCGGAGGAATTAGAGATCTTCTGATGGAAGAAGCTCACAAGACCATGTACTCAATTCATCCCGGTAGCACTAAAATGTATAGGGACCTGAAACCTTACTACTGGTGGCCGACGATGAAGCTTGATGTTGCAAAGTATGTGGCTGAGTGTGTGACTTGTGCGAGAGTAAAGACACAACTTCAGAAACCGTACGGGAGTTTAGAACCTTTGCCTGTGCCTATGGGTAAGTGGGAAGACATTGCTATGGATTTTGTCACTAAACTGCCCAGAACAAAGAATGGTCACGACATGATTTGGGTGGTCGTTGATCGATTCACTAAGAGTGCGCATTTCATAGCAGCCAAGGAGAAATGGTCTATGGAGAAGCTTGCAAATTCTTACGTGAAGGAAATTGTGAGGCTTCACGGTGTTCCGCTAACGATTGTGTCAGATCGTGATAGTCGTTTCACCTCGAGGTTTTGGAAAAGTCTACAAGAGGAATTGGGTACCAAGTTGTGTTTAAGTACAGCTTACCATCCGCAGACTGATGGTCAGAGTGAAAGAACGATACAAACACTTGAAGATATGCTGAGAGCACGTACCTTGGAATTCCTAGGTAACTGGGATGAACATTTACCTTTGGTAGAATTTTCCTACAATAATAGTTTTCACTTGAGCATTAAGATGACACTTTACCAAGCTTTGTATGGACAGAAGTGTCGTACGCCATCGTGTTGACTTGAGGCTGGGGAAAAGCAGTTTATGGGACCGGAGATAGTCCATCAAACTGCTGAAAAGTTGAAAATAATTAGGGAAAGAATGTTAGCAGCTCAGGATCGTCAAAAGAGTTATGCTGACAAAAAGCGAAGACCGATGACTTTTGAAGTTGGAGATTCGGTTTTGCTTAAAGTCTCGCCGTGGAAGGGACTTATAAGATTTTGTAAAAGGGGAAAGTTAAGTCCAAGGTTTATTGGACCGTTTAAAGTTCTTCAGAGGATTGGGAACCAAGCTTACAAGCTTGAACTACTAGAAGAACTGAATGGAATTCATAACACTTTTCATGTGTGTTATTTGAGGAAGTTCACGGGAGAAGTTCCCGACATAATTCCAATTTCTGAATTGAGAATTGATGAGAACAAAAAGTTGATTGAAGAACCAGAGGCAATTGTTGACCGAAAGACTAAGAAGTTGCGACGCAAGATGGTCGAGTTAGTGCTTGTCCGATGGAAACACACGAATGGACCGAATCTCACCTGGGAGACGGAGAGTGACATGATGGGTCGCTATCCGCATTTGTTTGTTGATGTGTGATTCCGGGGACGGAATCATTCTAAGGTGGAGAGAATTGTAACGCCTGTGTTTTCGGGCTTGCCATTTTTAGCAATGTAATCGTCTATGTTAACCTTTGTAACCCGTTTTGAAATAATAGAAGTGTATTATTTGAGTATTATGTGTTTTGTGCTTAATTGCTTAATTATGTGGTTTGATTAATTAAGAATAAAAATAAGCGTCAAAATTAAAGTGTAAAATAAACTTGATATCTTTGGATAATGTTGTAGTAGTGGAAACGAGGTTTCCGAATATATATATAGAACGCCCAAATCTGATTTCGTATGAGGAAGTTATGATTTATCGAAGTTTCGACTTAGCGGTATGCAGCCTGAAATACTCGATTTGAGATCGAGCGGTTTTTAGCCGAAGCAATCTAAACGAGGATCGAAGGTCTCGTTGTTGGTATCGAAGCGATGAAAAGTTAGGCGAGAACGGACGTCAAACGAAGAAGTTATGAATTTATAACGAAGTTTTTCTGTCCCGGCCTATTAAAAATAAATAATAAAAATAAAGTCAAAATTAGCCGACGAAGTCTAAACGAAAGTTGTAGAGCTTAGTCTCACCTATGCGTGGATATAAAGAACGTCGAAAACAGAGTTCGTATGAAGAAGATATGAATTTTCGAATTTTATTAAATAATTAATAATTAAATTTAATTATTAAATCCGGCATTATCCGAAGAGGAGTCATCGGACTCATCCGAAGTACGCCCAACGTACTAGCGTACGCCCCGCGTACAGCGAAGCATGACACGCCTCGCACTCGAGTTCTTCGGATACGTAAGCAATGACGATTCTGAGGCAGTACGCCCCGCGTACTCCAAGGCTCCAGCCTCCTATAAATAGGATGCGAGGGCAGCCGAGTTCTTTTGCTCTTTTCTCTCTTCTCTCTCCCGTTTTGCCTCGATTTGCATGCCAGAAGTACCCTGAAGCCCCGGTATTATTCTCAAGCCCCGAAGCAAGTCCCGAGATCCCGAGAAGTAAGATTCCCGAGCCGAAGCTCTGCCCGCGAGAAGTTCGATTTTTGTAGAGATCTTCCAGATCTGCTGAAGATTACTACTTCTGCAAGTCGTAGTGCTGTCCGATCATCTTCTGATCAAGTGAGTGTATACTACCTTTCACAAACACGATTACAAGTATGGTTTGAGTGTATTGAGTATATTGATGTTTATACGTGTGAGTGTGTAGTTACTTTCTTCTAACGCATAATTATGAAGTATTTTATACGAAATACGTGTTATGTGTATAGTTTTGTTGTTATATGTGTGAATGTATATTCATTCTCTTCTATCTCATAGATCTGATTTATTTTCTATGAAATACGTATTATGTGGGTGTTCCTCATCTGTTATGTGAAATATATATTGAATGAAAATGATATACAAGTTTTAAACTATGTATGAGAATATATATATATTTTATCTACTAATATGTTGGGTAGAACATGGGTAGATAGTTGGTGTGTAATAAACAGATAAGAGGCCTCGATGTTGTTGCTATTGTTGATCTAGTTATTCAGCGGAGTATGGATAATGACCAGACTCTTTCTAGACAGTCATGTGGAACGCTAGCAGGTTCATAACCTGTATGTGTTGTGAACGATGTGTTCACCGGTGTACTCTATCCCCCTCATGGTTGCCTTTAGGATATCTATTGTTGAGGAAACCCCTTAGCAGTGATGTCCGTCCCGATGAAAATCCTAGATTATGTCCCTTGAGATAGATGTTGTTTTAGGGACGTAAAGTGAGGATAACGGGAATGGGTAATCGGGATAGTGATTGGTTGGTGAAATTAAATATAATTTATTTATTGTGGGTTGAAAAACCTATATGCTTACCAGGCTCCCAAGCCTGACCCACTCAGTTTTAATTTATTACAGGTAGTGGCGCGAGGGCATAAGATGGTTGAATCATCAAGTTGTTTTGTTTACAAGTCTGTATATGTATATATTTGTTGAATGACTTGTAATGTTATCGTTTATGCTTTATGGTCTGTATCGGAACATGACATCCTGAGTTTTGATTATATAATGAAAATGCATCTCTTGATGAAATGCTTTGATAAATATTATTTTATCATGTTTTGTTTTGGGAACAAATTCCGCAACACTTTTAAATCAAAAGGATTTACTCTGAAATTACTTTAAAAAGCATAAATGAAATAGGTCTTTTCTGGCCGTGATTTTGGGGATGTCAAGATAGGGCTTCAGGGGTGAATGCTGAAACCCTGAAAGAGAAGAATGCTCGATTGAACAAAACTGGGGATATCAAAGTAGCAACAATTAAAGAAGTGGATTAGTTACTAGCAAGCAATGACATAACACTTGAGAAACAACAAAAAAATAATGATGATGATGATGACGGTCTTGATGATATTCAAGTGTTATCTCCTACATGCTTTTCACCGGTGCAAAATTCAAGTTCTAAGAAGTACAAAAGTAAAAAAGGAAAAATGAAATCGAAGATGAAGATGAACCTGAATCGTTTGAAAAGGTTATTATGAGTGCAATTAAAGATGTGGCTTCTGCTATGAGGGAGGGTAACAAAATCTTCGAAAACTCTCATCATTGGGTTTATACCGGTGATGAAATTTATAAAGAGTTAGAGCCAATGGATTTGGAACCAGATGAATTAGCAGAAGCTCTCATGTTTTTGTCGCGAAATCAATCTGATGCGGGGACATTATTTAAAGTTCCATTTAAAATACGAAAAAGTTTGCTGAAAAAAATGATGGGGGCAAGTAAATGACTTACTTAGGATGGTAGTTTTTTGGTTTTTTATCAGTTTGACTTCATACTTTTTGGTTTTTGGTTTGAGTTCATACATTGAAATTTGTTTGATTATTCTTGCATTGACTTTAAATTGGTTTCTTATGAATTTGTTTGATTATTCATACATTTATGTTATTTTTGGTTTGGGTTTATTTACTTCTTTTACCCTTTATATTGATTTTGTTTGAAAAAGTTATATAAATGAAGAATATACTAGAATTGTGATTAATAATGAATTATGCATTAACGATTTTTATATAAATAATCATGTAAAAAAATAATTGAAGAAAAATAATTTAGGCATAATTTTGTTTTCAAAAGAATCGTGTGGTATATATTTGAAATTATGGAAAAAAAATGTGACAATGGTATAGTTGTTTACGTTTAGTTTTCATTTCTTTTCCTTCCAACTCGGGAACACAAAAAAAAAAAAAAAAATTCCTTTTGTTTCTCTCGAACTCTCGGGCACACAAAAATACATTTTACTTTCTTTTCCATTCTTTTCTTTTCTCTCCACATTTCTCTTCTTTTCTTTTCTTTCCTTTAAATTCCACTCGGGAAGAGGGTTTAATGATATGTTGGAGAAAGCCCACATATTACTTTAGTAATGACATAGGACTTCTTTCTTATTGGCTTAATGAGTTATATTCTATACATACAATAATTATCGAACGCATTGTCTCAATCACTAAGCCATTTAATCAAAATTTGGTATAAAAATCATACCGGTTAACTTAAATAGGATTATTGCCATAATAATGAAAATAAAATAATACTAGTTTTGATTTAAATGTTGATGAAAAAAAATAAAATGTTCATATTTAAGATATAGATGATGATAACTTATTTAGATTTTCTTTAAATTATCTGATGTTATACGTTGACAGCTGACTTACTATCTAACAATGAGATAACTCTATATGATATGGAGAGTGGAGACCTCCTGCATTGCCGATGACGGCACGCATGACGGTTGCAACATTGCTGATGACGGCAGGCATGACGGCGGGCATATAAATATATATATACACACACATTTAACCACGTGTCCCTCTCTTCGCCGTTGAAGCTCGCCGGCGGCATTCATCGCTTATCTCGTCAGTCACTGAAATCCATGTATCATCTGTTCTGAGCCCTAATTTTTTCGTTTTGAATTTTGCTTACATACTGTTTTCAGTTTCGAATCATGTTTTTTTTCTTAAATTTTCTCATTGATTACCACATGGATTCGTAATCAGTAGAGTAACCAGACACTGAATACCGAATCTTCCTCAAGCTCTCGTAGTTCCTCAACATACATGTATAGGATCTGATGGTTTATTAATCTTACTAGAAAACCTTCAGGAATTTTGGGCCACGCAGGATCATGGTTTTGTTAATCTGATTGAGACAAACACCAGAGGATACGTCATGACCTAATTTTTCCCACAAGGGATTGTTCGTAAATAAAGAACTGGAGTTTATATCTTAATCTATTACAACATTAATGGATCGATTGGCAGCCAATCCTACATACAGACGATTACTATAATACTATACGAATATGATCATGTACAAATTACTTATTCTTATCAATTTGTAACAGACAACTGAATCACCTATGACTATGACTTGTGATGCTGGCAAGGAGAATTGCATTGGGTGGGCAGCAAGGGATCCATCTGGATTCCTATCACCATACCAATTTAACCGCAGGTTCATATTCAACTCAATTTTAATTTTGATTCATATCTACTTTACAAAATGCTTAATCACCAATTGAACCATGAATTCAAAGCCATATCATTATAATCTCCTGATTAGTAATCAAATTCCTAAATTGTCTGAAGGTTTTAATGATCTGTGAACAGGGAGGTTGGAGCTGATGATGTTTCACTAACCATCCTTTACTGTGGAGTCTGTTATGCGGATGTTGCATGGACTAGGAATGTACAAGGCCACTCCAAATATCCTCTTGTACCTGGGTATTTACTATCTACCAAGATTTTGACATTTTGAGTACATTCCTCGAATGGAAAATACCATTTCTTCCTTCTTTTTCATAAATATTTTTTGTTGTTATCTTTCTTTATTTTCCAGTCACGAGATTGTTGGAATAGTCAAAGAGGTCGGGTCAAACGTTGAACGTGTCAAAATTGGAGATCATGTGGGAGTGGGTACTTACGTAAATTCTTGTAGAGAGTGCGAGTATTGTGATGAAGGGCTTGAAGTCCAATGCATAAAGGGAGCAGTCTACACATTTGATGGGATTGACACTGATGGGAGTGTAACTAAAGGAGGATATTCATCATATTATGTTGTTCACCAAAGGTGAGTTAAGTAGCCAATATATTTTTATATTCTATATAAGATCTTGTAGAATGATCAAGGGACAAAATGGTACTTTGAGTTACAGATATTGCTATAGAATACCGGAAAACTACCCGTTAGCTTCTGCAGCTCCATTGCTATGTGCTGGAATTACGGTTTGGACCCCGATGATGCGCCATAACATGAACCAGCCTGGCAAGTCTCTAGGAGTGATCGGGCTTGGTGGTCTTGGACACATGGCTGTAAAGTTTGGTAAGTCGTTTGGGTTGAAAGTAACAGTTTTCAGCACAAGTTTGTCAAAGAAAGATGAAGCGCTCAATCTTCTAGGAGCCGATAACTTCATCATCTCCAGCAATGATGAGGAGATGAAGGTACAGAACATGTTATACTGTGTTTGACATGCATTGGACCGCAACAGAGTACAGTTTTTACTTACTGCATTTTTGTTAGGAAATGTGATTGAAAAAAATTTGAGACTTTTTGGTTACAGGCAATGGAGAAGTCACTTGACTTTGTAATCAACACCGCTTCTGCAGACATCCCATTTGATCGATACTTGGCACTATTGAAGAGTGGGGGTGTATTATCCTTGGTGGGGTTCCCAAGTGAAGTTAAATTCCTACCCATAAACCTAATTCTAGGTATGAGAAGCAAAAATTTATGCTGTGGTCACTTGTACCTTGTGTAGAAAGAGTTGTTAACACGTTGCATTGAATTGGTATTTGGTAGGAATGAGAAGCATCGCGGGGAGTGTGACAGGTGGCACGAAACAAACTCAGGAAATGTTGAACTATTGTGCAGCCCATGAGATCTACCCTAATATAGAGATTGTCCCGATTCAGTATGCGAATGAGGCTCTTGAGAGGTTAATTAACAAAGATATCAAGTATCGTTTTGTTATCGATGTTGGAAACTCCCTCAAGTAACACCATATCATGAAAGTACTTACTATACTTTAAAAATTCATGTTTAAACACCACACCTATGTTAGTATAAGTTTAGGCTAAAATAAGGGAACCATATTTTGCATGCGTGTCCTAAAAAATATAAACAGAAAACAGGCGTTTAGTCTTACTTTTTTGTATGATTTGCCAATGTGGCTATGAATGTGAGCTTTCGTAATGGTAACAAGAAATACAATCATGTGATGTGGTTGGCATTGAGACAAAAGGATGTTAGATGTAGTTTGCATGCCACAGATGACAGGGAACATCTATTAAAATACATGTTACCACATTTATAGTCGATGGTAAACATGCGTCCATATAGCTATGATTATGAATGTTATCTTTCATTATCCTAAAAATAAATGTAACATTGATTTGATCATTTAACATATAAATTGGTGCTTCGATTTATAGTTTGCTCTTTTTTGGAACCGGCGAAAATTCTATAAAACCAAAAATGGCACATGGCTAGCAAGGAACTAAACAAAGGCAAAAAGACTAGTACATAGAATTATAAGCAATAAAAATTAATGAGAACAACACCAACTAGTTCAATTACAATGTCTTTTTTACCCCTTAAGTTTAAACCACACAACCGCCATGACAATAACATCATCTGCATAATGAACTCTATTATATAACTTGACATTTCTCGACGTTCATATACGCCAAAATAGCATGTGACATATATCTAATAGCAATTTGTGTTTTTTTTGGGACAATGCCCCCAATTTACTGCAAAGTCGAGAATGCCGTTCATGCTTGAAAAGTGTCATTCGGGAATACCAGTGTGTGCAAAGGATAAGGAACATGTTGCTAAAAGGTTTTTCATTGCCTCGTCGCCATCAAAGCACATGTTGCAAAAATATAGAAGGTAAGTTGATACCTCCAAGACTAAGACCTTTTTTCTCCGACCCTCTATTTACATAGCGAAGAAAGGCAAAGGTAGCAGTAGTTATCCTCTCGAGTCCCGTTCTCCACAAAATATATATATATATATATATATATATATATATATATATATATATATATATATATATATATATATATATATATAAAAGATATATATATATATATATATATATATATATATATATATATATATATATATATATATATATATATATATAAAAGATATTTTTAGGGGACATGTTTGAACCATGATCCTCGAATCGATTGTTCTTCTCATGTTGTCAATCTAAAGGTCATCAGGTGAAAGTGTGAAGTAGCATCCTTGATGGGCTTTCAGACGAACCGAAGCCACAAGAAAAATCAATTGGGCATCTTGTCAATCACCAATGAGTTGCTCGAATGTTTTTCTGTTCACACGATCATGTGGAATCAGAAACACTGACACACAACAAGAAATATGTTTTAAGAGTTGGCTTTCAATCATGATTTCATAACCCTCCCAACCCTCCAACCGACATGCCACATAGATGCCAAATCGACTTCTCTTTCCTCACACTTGCATCCTTCCTATCATAGAAATTCATCCCACACAATGTTGTACAAATATAGAAGCACAAGGTTCAAGTTGAAAGGAGAGAAATAGAGTGGGAGTGTTGGGCTCTTTAACCCTCTCAACCCACACGGCCACACTTTTGGCGGTATCTCGACGGCTAAGATCGTGTTCCCAACAATACCACCAATTCCTTCCTTAACCCTCCTTCCACCCTCACACGACTCCCTCTTTTCTTATTATTCAACATACTCCGTGCAAATTATGTTGGGTTAAACATAATCAAGTTATGTATGGCCTTAGCAACAATATTTGCTTATATGTAATGCATTCAACATACTTTGTGGAAATTATGTTGGTCTAATGTCATTGAAATTTGGTTTTCTATTCAATAGACCCCTAAAGTTTTATTGTTTTTATTATAGTTTTTTATACCGTAAAAAAATTAAATTATCAAAAATAAAAAGGTATGCATGTAACATTGATGAGGTGAAAATCTGGTTGGCATTGATGAACATAACAAGTCCCTATATTGTTCAAATAAATCCCACATTAATTTTTTCAGATAAAATTAAATTAATTTCATAATTGTATAATTATTACTATTTTCATATTTATAAATCTAATAATTATAGAGATTAGAATTTATTATAATGAACAAATCTATATAATAAATGAAGATAATTTTGTTATATGTCAATCTCTAATGAGTTTTAACACTTGTCATTTTATGATATTTTTTAAATAAATAATATCCACATGTCAATTTATGGTTTTTTTTTTCAATTTTTAAAATTAAAAAACCACATAATACTTATACTTATATATGTAAAGTATCAAATATAATAAATATGATACTAAATTGCAATTAATATGTTTCTTCATTTCTTATTTCAAATTTTTATTTTAAAAATTACTTAAGGGGTGTTTGGGATTACTTTTCAAGATCAAAAGTCATTTTTGTAGAATGAATTTTAATAAAATGACTTTTTGTGAAATGAGCTCTTTAAAAAGTATTTGGATTAGCAAAAGGACTTTTATGCTAACTTTTACATGTAAACACATAAAAAGTCACAAAAGTCAGGTTTTGCGGCTTTTTGAAAGCTCTTATTTTCCTCTATACAAAAGTCATTTTCAAAAGGACTTTTCTATTACCCAAACACATTTTGTTTCTTTTTTGACTTTTTAGAAAAGTTAGAAGCCAAAAATCATTCTAAAACTAACACCAAACATCCCATTATTGTTTACATTTTAATATTTTATTTTTTTTAATCAATCTGTATAATACATGCATTTTACACCTAATGTAAAAAACATTTAACCTTGTTATTCTTTAAAGAACATTCAACACCACCACCAACATCCAGATTTTGGTGTTTTTTTTTTTCCAACCTATATACATAACCGATTGGAGGGTTTCGATTTTGATATCTTGATCAATGGTTTTGTTGAAGGGTTTCAAGAAATCACAAAACCCAATAAATTAAGAATAAACACAACCATCATCCACTATCAATTGCCTAAGAAGTAAGCACAACCCAAACACCCCTGTTACACAGTTGATACTTCAAGATATCTTTGGGAAGTCGATTGTTTTAAATAAAAACCAGAGGTTTATCCGGTTTACAACAAAAACTAACGCCATCATTAATTATCCAAAAACCAATTTTAGGTAAAGCATATATGTATCATCTTGTTTTAAATAAAACATAAAGACATCATCGTTAGTTTTAAATAGAGCACATGGGTAAAAATGAAGGGTTTAGATCATGAAATCGAAGTAACCCAAAAAAAGGAGATTAAGATCTATAAATTTAGAAATTGATGAACACAGATTCAAGAAACCCCTAAACCCTGATTTTTTGTTATATTTTCCATGTTCACTCCAAATATGAACATACGTTGTCTGCCTTCGCTTAGCAGTTAGCACCATCCTCACTCCTATAGATAACATATTGCTTCATTATTCGAAATACAATTACATAGGAATATATAGAGAATATCTAAACCCTAATGGATAAACCCTAAAAGAATTGGGCCTAAACCCTAAATCCCTAATCATTAACATATCCCCGCAGTTTTATCGGTATGAGATGATTAAACTAGAAAAAAAAAGAAAAAAAAGATGAATGTAGTGACAACATTGGTGGCAGAGCTCTAATGATAGCGGCAAATAATGACTTCTCGTCAGAGAATAATAGAGAAGAAACGATGGCTAAAGGCGGTACCATTGTAGAAAAGGAGAGTAGTGATGTCGACGATTAAGGAGCCAGAGGCAGAAGAGTTTGGAAAAAGACATCAAGAAATAAAGAGGCTCGAGTTGTGGCAGGTGGATCCAATTCTGACGAAATCAACGGATTTTGTGTTAATATATATATATATATATATATATAGAGAGAGAGAGAGAGAGAGAGAGAGACGATGATGATTGCAAATCAGAGGCTGCCCGACGGAGAATGTGTCATCGGAAGGAGGCAATAGTAGCATCAAAATAGGCTCGCTCAAAAAAGAAATTTGGAGAAGAAGAGGCTAGTCGAGGAGATGGGTCATCTAAGGAGGAGATAGAAGGCTCGAAGGTAAGGGTCATCTAAGGAGGAGACGAAAGTAGATGATGTAGTAGAAGAAGCTGAGGAAGGAGCTTTGGTTTGGTGCCCACAAATGTATTATTATTTAGGAGGAGAAATATGAAAGGGAAAATATTGAGAATAATGAAGACACCTCTAATGACTACTAAAGAATGTCGTTTGAGGTAGAGGGCGACGACTGTGAGTTTTGGTTGGTTTTAGAATTTAAGGGATCAGAATAACAATAAATACAAACTTTGATAGATTCAAGGATCGTGTTTACCAAACACTTTTTGAAATCTGTAATTCGTCCTTATACCCTGGGGTACACAAATTCAGAAGTGGGATAATCCAAGAATAAATCAATCTGAATTACAGGCCTGATTCGAATTGAAAACATAGAATACCTTGCTTGATGTGTTCTTGAGAGATAGATAAATTATGTTATAATTTTGAGTATATGAATGTTCAACCCTTTTTCTGGAACATTCACATGTTATTTATACTTGAGGGCCTTAGCGCCAAAACATGATAGTTATTAGGCATAACCAAAACTTACATAATCATGATGTCATCAATTATTGGACCACCGCCAGGGGCTATGCCCCTTGGACCCCGCTAGGGGTGCTGCCCCTAGACCCCACCAAGGGGTTGCAGCCCCTTGAAACTATAACACCCTATTTCAAATCGTTTCATAATTTAGGGTCGTGACCCGAATACCGGTTATCATAAGGCTTAAGGCCTTTGGGAAAGAAACCTAGACCCAAGGCCTTTGGGAAAGAAACCTAGACCCAAGGCTTAAGGCCTTTGATTGTGAGCAATGTAGATTAGGTGATGCGAGCGTTCGGTCGGTGCTTTGGAGCCCAAGGGTATAACCGTAAAGTGATAGTTCGATCCTTTTATGAATTTTGAATTTAACTTTGTAATGCTTTAAGGCAAAGGAGAGTTGATAGGGTTGTAGATCTTCTCAACACCTTTCCGTGGATATAAACATCGTCGAAAATGGAGTTGAAACGAAGAAGTTATGACATTTTGAAGTTAGGGTGGTTTTATGTTGAGTCGTGTACGCGATCAGTGCCCAAACACTATTTTTGTGGTTTGAGCCTCATTTAATCTCCTTAACTCCGCCAACCCCATTCTATTCTCATCCTACATCTCTTCAACACCCTCTCTTGAAATCCTAACCCAAGATTAAGCCTTGTGAGCAAAAAGAATGTGTTTTTAAGTGTACTTGGTGCACCTTGGAGAAGAAGGAACTCATTGAAGAAGTGTTGGTTACATTGGAGCTTGTAGATCCAGACTTTTTTCACCTTGATCTTTCGTCCATAGGTATAAAGTTTGAATCTTGATGATGACATTGTTAGATCTAGCTAGTTTTAGGTGTTATGAGCTTTTGGTCACTTTAAATGCATAAAGTTTAGATTTTGAAAGTTTGTGACATTGTTATGAATAAAGTTGGAAAATTTATTCATCTAAACATCATTTTGATTCAGATCTAAAGGTTGGAGACTTGGACTTAATGGATTAAGTTGAAAAAGATACACTTTTGGGTGTCTTTGAGAGTTAAAGACTAGATCTTGCTTGTCAGGACCATTCTAATGGATAAAGTTGGAAACTTTATCCATTATGGAGTTATTATGAACCATAAAATGTGATTTTGGCTCTTCTATCCCTTCTATACAAGAGTTGTGATGTCTTATTAAGTTAAGAACTTAGGGTTTTGGACATTAAGCATTTTATAGCCATGCAAAGTCATAAAGTTGGAAACTTTATGACTTAGGACATCATTTTAGGCTTGGATCTGAGTTTTGGATGTAAAGGCTTAACGAAATAATCTCTTAGTGGAGTTTTAGGAATGGGTTGCGTACACTGGGGGTACCTGGTGGTACGTTGCGCATACGCGGCCAATGCCCCGCTTTTGGTCAACATCAGAGTACACTGGGCGTACTCTCTTCTTACGTAGGGTATACTCCGCTGTGAAGAAATATTGACTTTTGGACCTTGACTGTTGACTTCGACTTTAACTATGGTTGACCAAGTTTTACCTAAGGGCATTTTGGGTAATTTGATTTATAGTTTGAGACTTGGGTTCCTTTTAATTGTATATGTGACCGGTAGAGACAACTTTTAGAGCAGTGATTGGTGCAGCTATTCTTTCAGACTGTGAGGTGAGTTTCCTCATTGTGTTTAGCGGGACGAAGGCACCACTACCGACCCATGGTTTGTTATGTTTAGGATGCTAGTTGTTTGCGTGACTGTTGCATGTGATATGTGTTTATATGTTTACCGGGCGGGGCCTGATGATTGACAGTTCTGTTTACCGAGCAACAAATATGGACTAAAGTATTTGGGACAATGAGGAATTGACATTCAGGAGGATATAATAATGGTCAACACCAGCATCAGACAATGTCTCTATACCGATGTAGATAAGCATTTTACAACAGTTATGAAAGTGTTATGTTTATCTAGTATTGTTACATGTAGTGGTGATCCTATTGAGGTTTTGGAGGCTAAATGTTCATACAATCCACCTTCATCCATGTAACATCCCAAAATTTCGAGTATAAAATTTGAAAATCAGAGTGTAAGTTTTACCATAAGGTTTTATCCATAATCATTAGCAAAATATAAAGTTGTCTTCTCATGTTATATCAAGTAATTGTTTAACTCTTGAAATGTTATTTACATATATCTAAAATTCTAGCATTTCCAATCCTATATAAAGATATAATGTATAAACCATTAGCCCATAATCAACAACTAAACTTCGTTAACATTAACAGAAATAACCCTAATTAAATGTGTCTATCTTAATCTTAATAACTTAAGAGTTTCAACTAAATAACATAATACAATATGGATGAAATATACCTTAGTGACTGATACTACTTTCTTTAATTTCATGAGTCCATTAATTAAGAGCAGCCCATTTGTGAGCCCACATTCGAAACCCAAATCTAAAACGCATTCCATGTCCAAATGTAAGCCCAAGTGATCTCATTATAGTTCAAAGTCCCTTTGTCATGATGCAATCATCGTCATCCCCATTGAATAAGCTGAAAGCTTCTATCAGGTTAGGAACCCTAGGAAATTTATAGCTTCATTGCCATATGCATCCACTTCGTTGATCATTTCCTAGAGCTCATCTTCTCTCTTCTACACGTCACCGTGTGTAACGCCCGTAGATCAGGGCTAGTCAATTTAGAGACGATAAGCGTCAAAAATGACTTTTTGATAGAAGATTATTTAGGATGAATAATCCTAACTAAGCTGTAGTATATTTTACAAGGATTACGTACATATAAAGAACGCCAAAATCCGAGTTATAACGAAGAAGTTATGACTTGTTTGAAGTTTCGCGACAGAACCGGCATAACGCTGAATGACGTAAAAAGTGAATTTACATTAGAGTGATATTTAGCCTTAGCGATCTAAACGAGAATCGAAGATCTCGTTGTTAGTAGCGAAACGACGAAAAGTTAGGCAAGAAAGGACGTCAAACGAAGAAGTTATGAATTTATAACGAAATTTTCTGTCCCGGTCTATTAAAAATAAATAATAAAAATAAAAGTCAAAATTAGCCAACGGAGTCTAAACGAAAGTCGTAGAGCGTAGTCTCACCTACGCGTGGATATAAAGAACGTCGAAAACGGAGTTCGTATGAAGAAGATATAAATTTTCGAAGTTTATTAAATAATTAATAATTAAATTTAATTATTAAATCCCGGTATTATCCGAAGACGACTCATAGGACTCATCCGAAGTACGCCCCGCGTACAGCGAAGCATGACGACCTTCGCACTCGAGTTCTTCGGATGACGCATGCAGTGACGTTTCGGACACGTACGCCCCGCGTACTCCGAGGCTCCAGCCTCCTATAAATAGGATGCGAGGGCAGCCAGCTCAATTGCTATTTTTCTCTCTTCTCTCTCCCGTTTTGCATCGTTTTGCGTGCCCGAAGTGTCCCGAAGCCCCGGTATCAATCCCGAGTCCCGAAGCAAGATCCGAAGCCCCGAGAATCCCGAAGAGCGTGATTCCCGAGCAGAAGCTCTGCCCGCGAGAAGTTCAATTTTTGTGAAGATATACTACTTTTGCAAGCCGTAGTGCTGTCTGATCATCTTCTGATCAAGTGATTGTATACTACCTTTCATAAACACGATAATAATACAAGTATGGTTTGAGTGTATTAAGTATATTGTTGTTTATATGCGTGAGTGTGTAGTTACTTTCTTCTAGCACATAAATATGAAGTATTTGCTATGAAATACGTGCTATGTGTTTATATATTATTTGTCTATTTGAGATGGGCGTGGAATTGATGTTTTATACAAGTGTTAAATGATTTAAACTGTGTAAGTATTTATATCTACGAAAATGTTGGGTAGAACTTGGGTAGATGGGATAGTTGGTGACTATGGATTTAGCGCCTATTGTATAAACCTTGGCGACGATATGACTTCATGCCTATTTGATGAACCTTGGCGACTATGGAGTTAGCGCTTGTTGAGTAAACCTTGGCGACTATGGAGTTAGCGCTTGTTGAGTAAACCTTGGCGACTATGGAGTTAGCGCTTGTTAAGTGAACCTTGGCGACTATGGAGTTAGCGCCGCTTGAGTAAACCCCGGCGACTATGGAGTTAGCGCCTGATAACTATGGATTTAGTACTTGATAAATAAACTTTGGCAGTAATGGAGTTTGTGCCAATTCCTTAGGAATAAAGGAATGAAGGATAGTTGGTTCTTAGGGTAAAACCTTAAGAAGATAATGGGGATGGGTAATTGGGTTGATTGTTTGCTGATTAAATATAATAATTATATTATTGTGGGTTGAAAACCCTATATGCTCACCAGGCTCCCAAGCCTGACCCACTCAGTTTTCTTTTCATTACAGGTAATGGCACAAGGGTATAAGTTGGTGGACTTGACGAGAGATTTTGGATTATAGATCAGTAGTTAAATAACTATTGTAAGGTCTATTTTATATTGTTTATGCTTTTGGTCTGTATCGAACATGACATCCCAAGGTTTTATTATTTAATGAAAATACATTCTCTTTGAGAAACGTTTGGATAAATGGTTATCATATTTTTGTTTTTGGGAACAAATTCCGCAACCGTTTTCTTTAAACGATCACTCTGATTTATAAAACAAAGCATAAACAAATCGGTCTTTTCTGGCCGTGAAATTGGGGATGTCACACCGTGTAAACAAGAGTCACTGGACGACTCAAACAATGGCGCTTCATGGATTATTCATAGGTCGCCGGAGACTAAAACTTTGCTGGAACGATATGAATCGAACCACATAAACACCTCGACACCCAATCGTCCTAACTCCATGACACTCCTTTGGGTTTTTCCTTGTTATGACTATTTGCAACGGTATACATATCGAGAATGACAAAAATATATGAGCTAATGGAACATCAAAGGCCATGATTATCTTAAATTGAGTATTAGGAAAACTAAGCTAGTTTGGACTTTATTTTATGGTAGTAATCTTGATGAGGGTTTATTCCTTGTCGTTATTAGTTCTAGGGGGCTTCTAGTAAAGACATGTGTTTTATTAGCAGGTTGGTTATTAGAAGAGTTGTCAACATTGTTGTGTTAATGCATCTTCTTCCAAGGTTTGGTGACTCGTAGTGTGAGCTCTGTTTTCTTTGATTTTTATGGGTATTTCCAAACTTTTCTTTCGCTTTAGAACATGTCAACATGTGCATGTAGAGGAGGAAACATTGTTATTTGACAAAGGGTTACACGGATCGACTGATGACCGACCTGGTGGTTATAAACAATAGATCCTAATAGTATAGAGTAAATTCAAATTCGATATTCAGGCATCTCTAATTGTGTGGATAGTTTTTCTAGAAACCTTTATTTAAATGTAGGTTTCATAATTTTCATAAGCCTTATCCAATTTTTAGAAAGATGAGTAGATGTAATCATATTTCGCTCATGCAACTCTCTTATGAAATCTAACATTCCTTATACTCTCGAAAAACAAACTCATTATTTGGTGCCAAGACCTTTAAAGTTACTACTTGATTATCCCAATTTAAATTCTCATTAAACCAGACACAAAGAAGAGAAATATCAATACAGAAAATAACAATACATAATCCATGAGATATCACATTCTTGATTACCAAATCCTCTTTTTCCTAAACCCTAATTTCTAACAAGCACTTTCTATGGAAGAATGTTAATATTTGATTAAAGATTATTTATCTTGATAAATCTGATTAAGGTCGCAAATACTATGGTCTATATAATTATCAAATGTATACAGGGATGGATCCAAGAATTTTCTGAAGAGGGGGCAAAAAAAATTATAACTTTTTATGGTGGAAAAATATTTTTGAAGAGTCAAAATATGTAATTTTGAAGGATTAAAATATAATATTTTTTGGAAAAAAAAACATATTTTTTAATTAATTTTTTGTGATGTGGGGGCAACTGTCCCCACTTTAGGACCGTCACTGAATGTATATGTAATATGCGAGTTGAAATAATAGTTTTATTAAATTACATAATTATAAATTACATAAAACGTAATAAAATCAAAATGGAAGTAGAAGATTAATTGAAAATTAAAATTAAATCAACTAAAGCTCGATGTTTATTGTATTTAGCTAAGTATATCTAATAATCCGTATATTGTATTTAGCTAAGTATATTTAATGGCTTTTTATAATTTTTTATGGTGTAAATATTTTTGAAGAGTCAAAATATAATTTTGAAAGGTTAAATTATAATATTTTTTTGAAAAAAACCTATATTTTAATTAAATTTTTTTTGTTGCGGGGCAGCTATCCCATTTTAGGACCGCTACTGAATGTATATATAACATGTGAGTTGAAATAATGGTTTTATTAAATTAAGTAGTTATAAATTATATATACCGTAATAAAATCAAAATTGAAGTAGAAGATAAATTGAAAATTGAAATCAAATCAACTAAAGCCCGATGTTTATTGTATTTAGCTAAGTATATATTTAATAATACCCATATGTATAAATGTATATCAGTATATGTATCGTTTTCTTGGAATGTGACATTTAACTTCCAAGACAAACACTTTTTCCTAATATATAAAAATTATGAAAAAAATGATGAGGAAGAGAATTCATCAAATTAAAAGCTCTGAAAAAAATTTCCGACCAATGGCAGATCCAAAGGTGTTGAGCTCCAGTTATCAGTAACTACGTCCGAAGATATGTTTAGATCATCGTTGTTGCATATGAAAGGTTCAAAATCTTGTTGCCATGTGAAACTCGAAAGTGTGGTATTGTCATCACTCCAAGATATATCTTGTGGCAATTCTTCATTAAGTATATCTTGTAGCTCAAGAAGGTTCGTGTTTTGAACCACAAATTCTTCAATCTCATTGTCTTCGCCTGTAAATGGAGGAACCACCATGTTCTGCAATTCAGCCTCCTCGGTGAAATCACATAGCAACATTTCAGATCCACTAGGAGAATCTTCACCCACAATCTCATCATTTTGTTGATCATCCGAACTTTGATTCAAGAACTTAGCAAACACATCAGCAAGGTCAATATTGGCCCGTTCAGGTGACTCGTTAGCAGAGTCACCACTGTAACTCGGGTTACTAACATAACCCGAACTACCATTCCCGGTCTGTGATGACCGGATAGGTCGGGATCGTCGATTCTTTCGACACCCTCCCCCTACAGGAACATTTCGAAGGGACCCACCTTTGGTCCAATACCTTCTACAACCTTTACAAAAGTATCTAGGTTGTGACAAGCTATAGTTGTTGTAGTAGCAAAACTTGGTGTTGGGTGAGGCACACCTCGGACAATTTGGTGCGATTTCAACACTAGGTTTCCACCTATTTTCGATCGGCCTTTGTGGGTAGTGTAGCATCATTTGGTCAAACATTTCTAGAGAGAGAAAGTAAAGATCGAGTATAGCTTTTTCTGAAGTGAAGAATAAGATGTATCATGTATATATACATATATAGAAATAGAGGGGTACTATGGTAGAGTAAGGTAGATGTAGAGATCATGGGCGGTTTTGAACCCGTTAACAAGAAGGAAGTACGTTAAATCTTGATCTCGTTTCACACACTAATATGTGTTTTCGGAGTTTGAGGTTAATCTTCTCATTAATTAAAAGAATGTTACGTTGTTGCATACATGCATTGACTTGTAAATTATGCATTGGGAGTTGTGCATTGGGTCTTGGGTTTGGTGATTTAAGTTATTGGGAAACGGACGGTCCCTTGTTGTGTACTTCGGATTGTGATGGATCTTTACAAGTCAAACTTTATGAAGTTGGCATTACTGTTTCTGATGAAAATTGACACAATTGCCCTTCTTTCTTCTTGTATGTGATAAAAAATATTGTTTTAATTAGTTCCTAGTTTTATTAATTTTGGAGTTTATGTTTTACGAGATGCAAAATAAAAAATTAGCTAACGAAACCAACATTTTTTTTTCGTTGAACCCTATTAATTGGCATTCTAATGCTCCTAACTAAACAAATGTTGTTAGACATTTCCTATATAAGAACCTTTTCGACCTAGTAATGTAACAAGTATCAAAAACCCTTATGTGTTTTGGATGAGATTTAAACTCGGTCATTCATGGAGGAATGCTTACCATGTCATCATCCACAACCACTATCAGTTGATGGTTGATATATACTTGGTATGCGATATGATTAATTACGTCTAAATGCATAGTATACAATGTTGATGTGTATGAATATACATTTGCGTTTTATTCTATATGTGTATTTTTATATATCTCTCCAATCGGTCATTGTTTTTACATCTTTCATGGTCCAACTTTGCAGGTCTACATTCCTCTTTTTCGGCTATGTTCCTCGAGCTCTCTATAACTCCAACAGGATGTGTATGTTTTCCTTCTTTGTTTTTTTTTTTTTTTCAATCTCATATATAAGAACACACATAAGAAGCTTACCCATTTTACTTTAACTAGTTGGTGTTGTTATTGTTGCTTATATTCCCCTAATAAAACTAATAAATAAATAAAAAGGAGTGTGTTTCCTCTTGTGATCACCATCTTATTCTTTTCAATTTCTCTAGGTTTATAAATAATCTCATGTGTTTCCAAAAAAATTTCGTGACTTAGATTGGTTGTCATGTAATAAAAGATGAGTAGGTGATTAACTGATCATACGAATTCTGGTCATTTTAGTGATTTCTTTATATTATATTTTTATAAAATTTGTTAAAAAAAATGGCAAAATTGGTTAGGAGGAAGTCAAACCAAATTTTCAGAAAAAGTAAAAATATAATAATAATTATAATAAAAATAATATATAAAATAACGGCATAGGGATCAACAAAGCCCAATAAACAACGAGGATTTGATTAATGGTAGGCTAGCAAATACATGTTGCACGTGCTCCTCCCTTTCCCCTCTCCTCTTACGTGGCCACCTCTACTACCTTTACTTTTCTTATTATAAATTTTGATTTTGATTATACGCCTACGGTTTACATCTAAAAACCTTTTAGACATACTGCAATTCCGGTTATTCATGGCCGAGCGTTTTCATTGATGGTTGTTTTGATGAAGACGAGTGACAACGGCTAATGAGGGCATTTTAACCGTTTTCAGCTTGGACTAGCTGTTCAACGGCCAATTTTTCAAAAAATATTAAGAAAAAAACAATCATTTTACCTATATATATATATATATATATATATATATATATATATATATATATATATATATATATATATATATATATATATATATATATATATATATATATATATATATATATATATATATATACACCATAATATACGATTTTATTTTTAAACCATTATTCTTTTTCGTTATTTACACACAACTTTCTTACAATCAAATTAGTTGAAGCGGCACGATTTGAGGCTAAAATGTATAAAATTTGGAAGAATTTACAACAACCTACACGAAAGTAAGTCAATCGATTTCGATATGTTTAAGGCGACCTTGGATCAATATGAAAAATAACGGCAACCCACAAAATTTTTTCATATCTCAAACCGTGGCTAAAATTAAAAGATACTCAAAAATAGAAAGAGCAAATCGAAAGAACTTCACAAACCTCTTCCGGTTCAGAGCGTTCAAGACACATCGTTGCAACTTCCTGACAATCAGACGGGTAAACACGCATCGACATCAATGATGATCTGATAGATTTTGAAGACAAGCAACATCTTTGTCGACCCGTTGGAAGAAATAAAGCAATAAAGTGGGTTTATTGGCTTCGGATCTAGCGTTATCGATCATTTTGGAGATAAATTTGATCAATATGTTCAAATACAAAAGATCAAGACGGAGATGATGAGTCAGGTGGAAAAATATGCTAAAAGCGCAAACGTCATTTCAAAAGGCACAAACGACGTTTCAAACAAAAACCGATATGGAGATATTACAGATGAAAGTGGACGATCTCGAAGGAGAAGACTTGGAGATATTTCTCACGATAAAAGAGTCTGTTCGAACCCGATATAGGAATAGGAGGTAGTTTTTTTAGTTATGTTTGGAACTTTTAGGTTTTATTTAACGTTGCGTTTTTTTAATTAATGTAATTTTTTACTGTAATGTGGTATTTTAATTCAATGAAAATACTAGTTTAAATGTTTTTTAATGTATTTTTAAATTAAAAAAAACTAAAAAATTGATGTGGAGTGGCGTTTTAGGTTAGGTATCACATGTTTTTGTGGTAGCATGTGGTAATGAGGTGACATCCACCACTATAATGGTTAGTAGTATGTACTTTTTTTTGGATTGCCAGAAGATTTTATTAAAAACTAGCAAGAAGCTAGAAAAAAGAAACACATTACAACAAAATAGAAACTAAAGCAGGATTATGAAGCCAAACAGTTCAAACAAGCTTAGCTTACTACATCTATTAGAAATATAATAAAATTAAAAAAAAAAAAAAAAAAAAAAAAAAAAAAAAAAAAACGCTCTTCCAACAATATCATTGAAAATAAGAGATTTCCTAGGTAACGTCATTCCAAAGATGGTGGAATTTCGAAAGTTATAGAGACACCAAAAGGCCGCTATCACCACCGCATCAAAAACCTTATGTTGACCATCTCTCAAGTGAAGAGAATCAGACCACGAGAGGAGATCAGAAACTGTAAGATGCTCATGTAACTGAACATCCCACCAAATAGCAATCTTGCTCTAAATATCAATCATCTCCCTACATCCTGTGAAAATATGATCAATAGTCTCAACAGACGTATGGCACAATAGACATAAAATCGACTGCATCTCAACCCCACGATACGATAATCTCTCCCTAGTAGGGATAATCTACGATCTATCCTCCAAGTTAGAAAATTGAGCTTAATAGCAACCCAATTATTTCACCTGGTCTCAAGACCATTGACAATGAGCATGCTATAACCAATAATAGAACGAGCCACAAAAACAAAAAAAAAATCTGATGTATCAACAAGCCAACCCAATATGTCCATTTACTCCTCCAAATGATGGTTTTGCACAGTCTCCAAAAAAAATCCCATTGGCTTTTCTTTATCCCTTCCCTAGGAAAACGACGAAGAGTTCCAGGGTCCCAACCTATACTAACTCGATCCCTAATCTTTCTGATTATCCAAGACATAAATCCTATGAAAAGCAGTTGCAAGGGGGTTGTTAAGTAACCATTTTTCATGCTAAAAACTCGTAGAAACACCATCTCCTGCCTTAATAGGGCATAAAGAAAGAAGGTCAATTCTACGATGTGTAAGATCCATAAGCATGCGAATAAGATTATTCCAAAGCCCCGAAAACGAACCACACGGAGAAAGAGAAGAGAGACCATCATCAAACCCGTAAACGGATTTGACAACCCTCAACCGTAGAAGATCAGAATAATGAAAGAATCTCCACCGCCACTTAAACATCATAGCTTTGTTAAAAGCAAAAATACTTCCAACTCCAAGACCACCAACCCTTTTAGAAGCCATAATTTTTTCCAGCTTACCCAATGCATCCTTCTATCGTCAAGATCAGCTCCCTAAAAACATATGCCCCTCAAAGATTCCAATTCACGAATAATTGTAACCAAAGCCGGGAATATTGACATAAAATAGCTACTCAAAGAACCTAACACCAATTTGACGAGAGTAAGGCAACCACCAAAAGAGAGGCATTTAGCCTTCCATTTCGCAAGCATGTTGCAAAATCTATCAATAATAGGTGCCCTAGAATTCACCCGGTTCATATTTTGACCGACTGGAACCCCAAGATGAGTAAAAGGTAAAAACTCATAAACACAACCCATAACATTAGCCACTTCTACCACTTGAGAAGAATGAATTCCAACACAAATCAATCTACTTTTATACAGGTTGATTTTGAGACCCGAAACAAGAAAAAAACATCTAAGGATACAAATAATATGAGTAGCATCATCCAGACTCCAAGGCGAGAGAATAACAACATCGTCTGCATAAAAGAAAAGAGATATTTCTATATTACCAATAGAAATACCCCAAAAAACACCTGCCACCCGAGCTCTAAGAAGTGCCACATGAAGACTCCCCATATCCAAAATGAAAAGAAAATGAGAAATAGGATCTCCCTGCCTCAGTCCTCTTTGAATATGCAATTCCTAAGTAGGAGACCCATTGACCAGAACCGTGGCTCTAGCAAAACTCAACATCTCCACGATCCACCCACACAACTTAGCCCCAAAAACCCATAATGCTTATAACTTCAAGAAGGTAGTCCCAAGAAAGAGAGTCGTAAGCTTTCTCGAAATCCAATTTAAAAATCGGAGAGGAGTTTTAGAAGCTTTACACCATGCAACAACCTCATTAAGGAGGAAAGGGCCATCTAAAATATGTCTATCCTTTATAAAAGCAGGTTTTTTCAGACTAACCATAGATCCAATAACCATCGCCAATCTATTAACTAAAAGTTTACCAATAATCTTATATTGGCAACCAATTAAGCTAATGGGTCTATAATCACAATTAGACTTTAGGTCTTTGACTTTAGGGATGACAGTAAAGAAACATGCATTACAACCTTTAGGGATGGACGAGTTTGAATGAAAATGCGTAACAAAATCCACCAAATCATCCTCCAGAACATCCCAATATCTCTTTATGAAGCCAAAAGTAAAATCATCTTGTCCCAGAGCTTTAGTAGAACCATAATCCCAAACCGCTCTTTTGATTTCATCTCTAGTAAAAGGGCCCTAAATAAATTATACATAAATGGGACTCTAAAAGAGAAGAAAAGGAAGAAGGATCAGTCTTAGGTCTATTCCTTTTCTGGCGAAAGAACATATACTGATAGAAATTCTTAAATTCGTCTTTCACCCGCCCTGGATCATCCACCTAAACACCATCACTATACACCCCATGAATTGTCATTTGACTCACCTTTCGATTGACAACACCATGGAAATAACTCGATTTCTCATCCCCTTCTATAACCCAATGAATCTTCGCCTTCTGAGCTCGATCAATATTAGAAATATGATCTAACTCATTTATCTTCTTCTGAATAGAGACCCGTTGTTCACGCAAAACAGCCGAACCATCATTGCCCATTAACCGATAATCAATTGATTCAAGAATCTCCTGCAAATCTTTTCTTTTTGATCCCAACCAGTCCCGAGAAGATACATTCCACAATTTAGTGTTATATTTAAGAGTTTGCAATTTTTTCTTAAATATAACCCAAGGATTAATAGCCTTCATAACCTAAGCCCAAGAATGTCTCACCATACCATCGAAACCATCCATATCAAACCAATAATGAAACACCCTAAAAGGGGAACGGCCATAATCAACATTGTGCTCCGAGAGAAGAATAAGACGATGATACGAGATTTTTTTCTCCAAAACCATACTAGAAAGACGAGGAAAATGCACAAGAATACCATCGGTAACCAGGAATCTATCCATTTTACTAAATTTTGATCCCCATTTATTGCTCCAAGTGCACCTAGGACCTCCCGAAGGAATATCAACCAAGTCAGTCTGCTCAATAAAATTATTGAACAATTTTGCATTCGCCTGATTAAAGTAGGAACCTAGTCTTTCCGGTTCATTTAACAACGTTAAAATCTCCCATTATAATATATTCACCAAAAAAATTCGAGATCAAATGGAGGAGTTGGACCCAAAGACCTCGCTTACTTTCCATATCATGAGGAGCGTGAACTGAAATAAACATAATATTAAGGCCCAAATTCCTCCAACTCGCCTCTACAAACACAAAAAAAAATGTGAAATCACAATGTTATTATGAGAAATAACTTTCGGATCCCAAATGGTAATAATACCACCCGAAGCACCACGAGAAGGAGAAAAAGCGTTGGAAAAAAAAGAATTTCCCAATATGAACAGACCATTTCGAAGTCCGCCTTAGACAATTTCAATTCTTGGATAGATAAAAAAAATTGACTTTATGTTTATGTAAAAGAGATTTAATCCAAACCTGCTTATCTCTAAAACCCGCTCCTTGAATGTTAATAGAGATGTAATTCATATCTCTACGTTATTTTTCATGTGACCTGGTACAATTTCTTTTACCCGATCGAAGCATCCATCCATGTTATAACCTAAAGATCTACCCATCTCCAATTTTTTGGATTTCATGAAGAAACCCATTATTTGTACTCGGTCCTTCTGATGAGTCGCCATGTATCCCATAATTTGAAAAACGAGGGGATGAGAAAGAGATTCATCCAAAGATTCCACACCCAACATTCTACCGAACCCACCTGAAAAACCAACTGGAACACATCTCGAACCATTTGACTTCTAATTTACAGCCGTGCGTGGAGAGGCTGAGTTCGTCGGAGCAGGAAAAATCAATCGCAGTAGCACCGGCGAGGCCGATAGCAACATCAGAAACAACAACAGGGGTTGTTTCTGCAATTCTCGTAACTTCAGGGGTAGGGGTTGAAACCTTCTCCTTTTGATTCAACTTAGTTGAGACTGATTCTTGCATGGGATATTTGTCATTTTTGCCATTCACATCTTCACATGGATCAAGAATACCACTTTTAAGAGTTCCACCTCTATTAACTTTTTCTTATTATTAAGATCATCATCGTTTTCATATTATACAATGTTTCATAAATGCCAAACAGGTATTCGGAAACATCTTCGTTATCATATTTTGATTAAAATTCTTAATCTTCATCAAAAGGGCCTTGTGCTTCACGGTTTTCCATGATAGATTTAGGAAAGTCGGAAGAGATAGAAGGTTCTTATCCCGAAGCTCAACATCTTCACCAAGATCATCTTCAAGATGAGCAATATACCCCCACTTAGCTAGACTTCTTCTAAAAGCATCCTTACTCCATGCATGAAGAGGAACTCCTTCGATATCAAGCCACACAAGTCTTTTAAGAGGAATAGAATTCCTATCCCGCTCTCATTTTTCAACAAACCAATGATTCGACCTATCATAAGTCATGAAATTTATGCATGCCTCTTTCACTTTAAATTCAATCATAACCCAATACCCACCAACATATCTTAGATCAAAATCCTCAGAACCTTCATCATAGCGAAGCATACAAATATTTGGCAACGAGTAGAAATCTCTAACTTTAACCAAACAAGCACGTTTTCTCTTTTCCACTACAAAATCACCGGACGAAATGACTAAGATGTCATCAACATGAGTGTTAACACAATCACCATGACCATTAGGTGGCCCTTTAACAACACTTGCATAAGAGTTATCTGGGGATATAATTTTCTCCGCTTTGGATGAAACCCCACGAGAATGGGACATTGGAGATTCTAATTTTAGATTTTCAGATTTCATAAGTCTAGGGAGGGAAGTAAACAACTTATGGTAGCCAAACCAAATATCACAAAGCTGTTTAGTTATAACATCATTAGTCACACCTAAGAACCAAACAAATCCAAATCTTTTACCTAAGTGTGACCTCTTATTATATATAAAAATATCAATGACTTTTCCAATTCGACCACAAACATGCCATAAATCTCTTAGGATTCTGTAATCTGCAAAATTCGTAATGTAGAAGGAAGAAATATTAGGGATAACATGTTTTGAGTGAAAAACATGATCACGATACTGAACATTGGAATTCTGGCTGGATTGCCGAGTCTTGGTCCATGAAAGGCCTCCATCGTAACGACATGATGGGAAGATACCATGGTGGGTATTATAGATGACATCAATTCAAAAAAGTTGTATATACCATAACTTGTTCTAATTATGAGGAGTATCTTAACAAATTTCATAATTTCCCCAAGAATATAGTATACATTTAAATTTTAACAAGAAGACGAGGTTTAAGAGAAACTATTTTATCTATTATATGTTTATCGTATTACCCATAAATATTTATCAAACACATGGTATGTTTCAAAAATTAAGAGATCCAAGAAACAAGAAAATCCCCAAATACTCCACTAAAACCTAAAAGTTTTGATACCATTTGTTGGAGTCCTTAAACATATCCAAATACCATAAACAAGTGTATAAAAACCAACAATCAAAACATATAATAAATTAGAATACGTAGTATGATAAAATATATCTAATAAATTAGAGCAACATGTACCACGATATATCAAATATATACATATGACAAATAAAAATACAAGACATGAGCATTCATATGGTACCATAAGAGATTTTGTATATCCACGAGAGAAATATAAGGCTTATAAATATTGATCAACGAAAATTGAGTTTTACAAATTCATTAGTGCATGAACAAATAAAGATACAAATGACTTAATCTCCAATCCTATCATTGAGGAGAAATGAAGAATTAGATGTAGGTCCAAAATGACCATGTTAGCTATTTTAACCCACTAGACATGAAGCATGGCTTCCACACCGGCTGCGAAGCATGCACCCAGCCTGCCCAGTACCATAAATGATTTCCAAAGGTGGACACCATCTCGTAGGGAAAACATGTTCATCTACAAATATGCCCTCATGCACACTTGATGCGAGACGAAGAGTCAACGACTCTATTGTAGAGCATTAGGTCACTGTAATTGGATTTCCCATGAGAGTTATGGATCTTGGCCCAAACCAGCGGCCAAGTTGTGTGAACCTCCGGTTGATTTTCTTTATACAAGTTCTCAAATAATTGTGAGTAGAATTGTATTTTTCAACATTAAAAGTATCAACGGGATTGATTGTGAAATATAAACTTATTTAATTTCGTCTTTTAAAAATATTCTCAGTGTTAAGTGTAGAGTTTGATATAAAAAAGCGACGTAAAACCCTATAAAACTCCAACCTATTATCATTCAATTCACAAAAAATCATTATATTATTCTTTTGTACAATAAATTGTTTTATGTTTTGATCATACCTAAAATAATATTATGTCACCGACAAACCCTTGACATCCGATTACCTATCCAACGTGGCTTTAGAAAAACTCAACCAATTATCTTTCATTACATGAAAAAACCATATGTTATTATTATGTACAACAAAACCATTTTATGTTTTGATATTATACAATAAATTTTTATCTTCCCCTTCATTTGCCTTTATTTTCTCTTTAGAAACACCTTGCCACAATTACAAAATAGGTATATATCCTTTAGAAACCATCCTAAGTTTCTAATAACTGTGTTACTAATTATTGCAAACGACAATGATTCAGACCATAAGTATTATATTCATACTCTCACCATTTATGCAAATGGAGCATGTTTAGCACCGCAATTGCTGCAATCTTGAACATGCTAAGATCCATACAACGGCTCGGATAATCCTTCGAGTAAAAGTCACGTCCCTACAACGATTGGACTCAGACAAGAGCTGCGCCGTAGGGCCAAATCCAACACTCTGAGATTATTCAACCCTGATCACATGTGATGTGACGTATTCACCTAATGGCTAACTCCCATCACTCAGAGTCCCACAAAGCACAAAGCAAGCAGCATTCGGATAAAGGAAACATACTCAGGCAAAACTATTCTCATAACAAGAAACTGCACTAGCATACAATGCTAAGCTCACACTATCAGGCATAACCTACGCAGGCTATCCTACTACTGTCTACTCAATACTAGCATGCAATTCTCATCAAGCTGGAACACATAAAGCAGGCACATAAGGCATCATCCTAGATCCTTAGTCCTATTCTAGCATGCTGTTCTACTGAAGTTGGAATTGACACTGAAACTGAAACTGATACTGAAACTGATAACATAACTTGTATGGGTAAATTGGGAGTACTTACTTGAGCTCGGCTGATTGCATGCACCACACCCTTTTCTCTTTTCAAAACTCTTTTTGCTTTTTCTAAAACTCTTTTCTTTACTTAGTCACTCCCACGACTTCTGTTCGAAATCTTTCTCTGGAACTAGTTTCCACTAGTTATCCTGTCACTGTGGCTCAAGCAACCTTCCGATCCAACCGATCGGGTCCATTCGTCACATCCTGACATCATCGATTCCACAACTAACAACATGATGGCTCCCAGACTGATGGTAGCCCTTAACATACCCGAACCCAAACGGTCCACTACTACTCTGATCTCATAACTGAGGCGACGATCTACTGACAAATCGCCGACTTAACCATAACTGAACCATTTGGGAAATCCAGAATCTAACTCATGGATTCCCATATCCTCACTACTGCACCCGAACTGGTGGGTACTACTGCTTTCCCGCATCCAACAACGTGCTCATGCTACCTACCAATCTGATAAAGGTTTCGACTACGCTCGCGGACTTACAACTTTCTAATACTATCCAGCTGCTAGTGAATGCTACGGCTACCCCCACAGACTTACAACACCACTACTACTACTATCTGACTGCTAGTGAATGCAACGGCTACCCCCGCAGACTTACAACACTACTACTATCTGACTGCTAGTGAATGCTACGGCTACCCCCGCAGACTTACAACACTACTACTATCTGACTGCTAGTGAATGCTACGGCTACCCCCGCAGACTTACAACACTACTACTATCTGACTGCTAGTGAATGCTACGGCTACCCCCGCAGACTTACAACACTACTACAATCTGACTGCTAGTGAATGCTACGGCTACCCCCGCAGACTTACAACACCACCACTACTACTACTATTTGACTGCTAGTGAATGCTACGACTACCCCCGCAGACTTACAACACTACTACTATCTCGAGGACATCCTGACTATCCCTAGTCCCGCTAGTGATTCCTCATCCTGATTTCTCAAAAACAGCCCTCAATCTTTGAATACTGCATCATCCTCGACATCTTATATCCTTGATATACTTAGCGCTTCGTCGAGGAACTCTTCGGCTTGGTTCCCAAACCAACCGTCTACTAATCCGGATACAAGAAGCTATTGTTGGGAAGTTTCCAAACTCCCAACTCCTGAATCTACGCAATCCTGTATGCTGACTCTGCCACTGGCTACTAATACGAAGACATCTCTTGCTAACCGTTCTCAGGATCCTCATTCCGACTCACTTGAGCCTCTACAGGTGGTCCTCTAATCCTGGATTCTCAACCAGCTTCTAACCATCTCGATTACATGAACTAACTGCTGGAAAGGTCCTCGAACTCCCAAATCTGAACTCCTCAATCCATCGATCATTGTGCTACAATCATTTCAGAGGCCGCGCAATCATTCTGAGTCTACGTGGCTCTTATTCTTGTATACTTGGAAGGGTTCTCCCCCACTTGGATTCGACTAGATCCTTACTGTCCACTGGTCGAAAGGATTTCCAACCTTCCTTTCATTAAAAGGGCGATATGCTGTCCGCCGACGTTTATCCTTGCCAGCGCTCCAACTAACTCTTACCAGATCCGCACCCTTCCTGCTATCTGACTGAGCACCCTTTGATCCTTAACTGTAATTGCTTTAGGGACTACATCCCGAGAATCTGCGTTTGGGGTGCACCTCCCCAACCCACTTTCTTACTGACCGCTAGCTACTCCACTAAAAACTTTGAACTATCACAACTGAGAATATAACTGATCATTACTCGACTAACGCCCTCCGCAAGTAGTAAAGCACTACTGCATCTTACACATACATGGTACAATTACTGTATCTAAAGTAACCTGATCTAGAGGGAACGACCTCCATTTCACCATTCGAATTCCAAGGTATGCAGATGACATAAAACTCGACCACAAGGAGGTAATATAATACCTCCACACTCAAGCTTACTGATAACAATGCAGCAACATAACAATAATATCACAATAATAGATGACATAAAAGCAAAAGATACATACCTCCATCACTCAGTGCTGCTCGAATCCCTGCCGAAATCTACCGGAAAACTCGGCTCCGAGCCGTAGGCGCCCTTGCCCGGCCCTGATGTCCACTGGTGGCTTTCGAAGTCCCAGGGGCAGGAGCTGGTACCTGCCCTGCTGTATACAAACTCGGACAGTGGGCCTTCTTGTGGCCTCTCTGACCGCAATGGAAACATATCGGGTCAAGTCCCTGGGCAATGGTAGTAGTACAATCTCTGCTGATATGACCCATTCGACCGCATCTGAAACAGCCCAAATCATCACCATTTCTACGCCTGCACACACCCATGTGCGTCCTTCCGCACTTCCCGCATCGACTGCGGTTCTGATAGTTCCTCGTCCTCAAATCCGAACCCTTGGGCCTCTTACCCAAACCTGAGGCTACCTGAGTCTCATCCGCTTTCCTCTTCCTTTCCGACTCCCTGCCCGCCGACTGAACAACAGCTGTCTGATCCTGGAGCCTCTCGATCAATCTATCAGTGATCCTCACGACCATGTCGGGCAGATCCTCGCGAAACTTCCTCAACTATCCAATCATACAGAGGTCTCTCTTGGAGACAGGGTGCCCCACTCACTCCTGTCCCCTAATGGTAGAAACTAGAAATGGGATCTCCCTCCCTGATGGATCCCTGAACTCCATAAGATTCGGGACCTAGACGAGTCCCAATCTGTCCTGAAACTATCCCGGCCTTAAAGGCCTCAAGATGACGGTCCATGAGCTCCACAATGGCCTCTCTAACCGAACCGAAAATCACTGGAGTCTGATCAATGATGTTGCGCATGATCTCTGCGGAAATGAAATCCCTCATCTGATCATCAAGCTGCCTGGCTCTAAAGCCCGAGCCAGATCCCTCCTCGACGCCTAAACTGCTAATTGGTAGCTCACGCAATGTCACCATGCTGAAAATATAACAATTCCCGATCAATTTACACACTACTGTTGAGGGATTTCTCACTCACTCCACCATTCCCTGGTTTCGTCTTGGCCCCTCTTGAATCGAGTACGGATCCTCTGCTTTCAGTAGTATGGGCCCATACTACCTTCCACATCTATCTGTGCTTTCCTCAAGAGTTACCTCAACTCTACCAAATCACTTCTACTAATACTGATCTTTGCTACTCTCATCCTAGGCTTGCCCTAGGGAACTTCTGACTCCACCTAAAACCAGTACTCAGCTGCTGAAGGTCTCCTTGGGATGCCAATTAGCCACCACCTGAATACCATCACATGTAATGAGGCTCGGATAATCCTTCGAGTAAAAGTCTCGTCCCTACAACGGTTGGACTCAGACAAGAGCTGCGTCGTAGGGCCAAATCCAACACTCTGAGATTATTCAACCCTGGTCACATGTGATGTGACGTATTCACCTAATGGCTAACTCCCATCACTCAGAGTCCCACAAAGCACAAAGCAAGCAGCATTCGGATAAAGGAAACATACTCAGGCAAAACTATTCTCATAACAAGAAACTGCACTAGCATACAATGCTAAGCTCACACTATCAGGCATAACCTACGCAGGCTATCCTACTACTGTCTACTCAATACTAGCATGCAATTCTCATCAAGCTGGAACACATAAAGCAGGCACATAAGGCATCATCCTAGATCCTTAGTCCTATTCTAGCATGCTGTTCTACTGAAGCTGGAATTGACACTGAAACTGAAACTGATACTGAAACTGATAACATAACTTGTATGGGTAAATTGGGAGTACTTACTTGAGCTCGGCTGATTGCATGCACCACACCCTTTTCTCTTTTCAAAACTCTTTTTGCTTTTTCTAAAACTCTTTTCTTTACACTTTTCTAAAATTGTTTTCTTTTTCTCAAAATCCTTTTGTAACCATGATTTTTTCTTTTGAAAACTCTATACCACTTCCTTAGTTTGAGTTCAGACACACTCGGGAGTGTGCCCGAATCCCTTAAACCAAGGCTCTGATACCATCTTGTAACGACCCAAAAATCACGACTAAAAATTTCTTTTAAAACATTAATAAAATCATATTTATAAAAATTGCATCATAAGTCATAACATAAGTTCTAGAGTATTAAATCAAAACATAACATCATTATCAGAGTCAAACGTTCCCAGGATAACTGACTGTGACATCCCCAAAATCTCGGCCAGAAAAGACCGATTTTCATTTATGCTTTTAAATATTTTCAGAGTAAATCCTTTTGATTTGAAAGAGTTGCGGAATTTGTTCCCAAAAACAAAACATGATAAAACATTGTTTACCGAAGCATTTCATAAAAGAAATGTATTTTCATTATAATCAAAACTCGGGGTGTCATGTTCCGATACAGACCAATAAGCATAAACGAATACATTACAAGTCATATAACAAATATAAACATATGCAGACTTGTAAACAAAACAACTTGATGGTTCATCCATCTCATGCCCTTCCGCCACTACCTGTAATACAATTTAAAACTGAGTGGGTCAGGCTTGGGAGCCTGGTGAGCATATAGGGTTTTCAACCCACAATAAATATCATATTTAATTTTCACCAACCAACAATAACCCAATTACCCATTCCCGTTATTCTCACTTTAATGTCCCTAAAACAACTAACATAAGGGACCTAGTCTTAGAATATTTCATCGGGGTGACAACACATGCTTCGGGGGTACCTCAGCAATATAAGTCAAATAAGGCAACCATGAGGGGGATGGAGTACAGCGAATGAACACCCAAGTTCATTAACACCTACAGGTGGCGAACCTGCTAATGTTTCCACAAGACTGTCTAGAATAGCCAGTGGTCGTCATCTAAACTCCGCTAGATGACTCAATCAAACAACAACGAGGCCTCTCATCTGTTTATTACACACCAACTGTCTACCCATGTTCTACCCAACATATTAGTAGATAAAAATATACATTTGTATACATAGTTTAAAGAAAACTTGTATAGCATGCTTTAATCAACACATATATCACATAACAGATGAGGCACACACACACATAACACGTATCTCATAAAGAAATAAGCAGATCTATAAGATAGAAGAGAGTGAATACTCATTCACACATAACACAACCAAATATATACACATAGCACGTATTTTTATATAAAATACTTCGTATTATTGTATTAGAAGAAAATAACTACACACTCACTTGATCAGAAGATGATCCGACAGCACTACGGCTTATAAAAGTAGTATTCCTCAGCAGATCTGGAAGATCTCCTCGAAAATCGAACTTCTCGCGGGCAGAGCTTCGACTCGGGAACCGCACTTCTCGGAATCTTCGGGATCTCGGGACTTGCCTCGGGGCTAGAGTATGATACCGGGACTTCGGGGTAGCTTCGGGGGTTTTTGCACAGAGCTTCGACACGAAAACGAGAGGGAATTGGCAAAAATACCCGGAACCCTCGCATCCTATTTATAGGAGGCTGGAGCCTCGGAGTACGCGGGGCGTACTGCGTTACGCGGGGCGTACTGCCCAAAACGTCATTGCTTACGTATCCGAAGTGCTCGAGTGCGAGTGTCGACATCCCTCGGAGTACGCGGGGCGTACCTCGGATCAGATCGGTGACTCCTTCGGATAATGCTTCCGAATTTTGAATTAAAAATAAATACAAAATGATTAATAAACTTCGGAAATTCATAACTTCTTCATACGAACTCCGTTTTCGACGTTCTTTATATCCACGCGAAGGTGAGACTACGCTCTACGACTTTCGTTTAGACTGCGTCGGCTAATTTTGACTTTATTTTTATTAATTATTTTTAATAGGCCGGGACAGAAACTTTCGTTATAAATTCATAACTTCTTCGTTTGACGTCCGTTCTCGCCTAACTTTTTATCGTTTCAATACCAACAATGAGATCTTCGATTCTCATTTAGATTGCTTCGGCTAACAACCGCTCGATCTCAAATCGAGTAAAACGGTTGTATATCGCTAAGCCGGAACTTCGATAAATCATAATTTCCCCATACGAAGTCAGATTTGGGCGTTCTATATATATTCGGAAACCTCGTTTCAATTACTACAACATTAATCAAATATATTAAGTTTATTTTACACTTAAATTTTGACGCTTATTTTTATTCTTAATTAATCAAACCACATAATTAAGCAATTAAGCACAAAACACATAATACTCAAATAATACATTTTTATTATTTCAAAACGGGTTACAAAGGTCAACCTAGACTATTACATTGCTACAAATGGCAAGCCCGAAACACAGGCGTTACAATTCTCTCCACCTTAGAATGATTCCGTCCCCGGAATCACACATCAACAAACAAATGCGGATAGCGACTCAACATGCCACTCTCCGTCTCCCAGGTGAGATTTGGCCCATTCGTGTGTTTCCATCGGACAAGCACTAACCCAACCATTTTGCGTCGCAACTTCTTAGTCTTTCGGTCAACAATTGCCTCTGGTTCTTCAATCAACCTTTTGTTCTCATCAATTCTCAATTCAGAAATTGGAATTATATCGGGAACTTCTCCCGTGAACTTCCTCAAATAACACACATGAAAGGTGTTGTGAATTCCATTCAGTTCTTCGGGTAATTCGAGCTTGTAAGCTTGGTTCCCAACCCTCTGAAGAACTTTAAAAGGTCCAATAAACCTTGGACTCAACTTTCCCCTTTTACCAAATCTTATAAGTCCCTTCCACGGCGAGACTTTAAGCAAAACCGAATCTCCAACCTCAAAAGTCATCGGTCTTCGCTTCTTGTCAGCATAGCTCTTTTGACGATCTTGAGCTGCTAACATTCTTTCCCTAATTATTTTCAAGTTTTCAGCAGTTTGATGAACCATCTCCGGTCCCATAAACTGCTTTTCCCCAGCCTCAAGCCAACAAGACGGCGTACGACACTTCTGTCCATACAAAGCTTGATAAGGTGCCATCTTAATGCTCGAGTGAAAACTATTATTATAGGAAAATTCTACCAACGGTAAATGTTCATCCCAATTACCTAGGAATTCCAAGGTACATGCTCTCAGCATATCTTCAAGTGTTTGTATTGTTCTTTCACTCTGACCATCAGTCTGCGGATGGTAAGCTGTGCTTAAACATAACTTGGTACCCATTTCCTCTTGTAGACTTTTCCAAAACCTTGAGGTGAAACGGCTATCACGATCCGATACAATCGTTAACGGAACACCGTGAAGCCTCACAATTTCCTTCACGTAAGAATTCGCAAGCTTTTCCATAGACCATTTCTCCCTGGCCGCTATGAAATGCGCACTCTTAGTGAATCGATCAACGACCACCCAAATCATGTCGTGACCATTCTTTGTTCTGGGCAGTTTAGTGACAAAATCCATAGCAATGTCTTCCCACTTACCCATAGGCACAGGCAAAGGTTCTAAACTCCCGTACGGTTTCTGATGTTGTGTCTTGACTCTCGCACAAGTCACACACTCAGCCACATACTTTGCAACATCAAGCTTCATCGTCGGCCACCAGTAGTAGGGTTTCAGGTCCCTATACATTTTAGTGCTACCAGGATGAATTGAGTACATGGTTTTGTGAGCTTCTTCCATCAGAAGATCCCTAATTCCTCCTGACTTAGGTACCCAAATACGATCTTGGAATACCTTCAGTCCATGACCGTTAGTACCAAACACCAACGTTTTACCCAAACGTTCCTCCTTTCGGTCATTTTTCTCAGAAGCTTCCTCTTGAGCTTTCCTTATACTTTCCACAATAGTCGAGACAACTTCAATTTTCAACGCTCTTGGCCTCTTCCTTTCAAGATTGACTTTCCGACTGAGAGCATCAGCAACAACATTAGCTTTACCGGGGTGGTAAAGTATCTCGCAGTCGTAGTCTTTAAGTAATTCTAGCCAGCGTCGTTGCCTCATATTCAATTCTTTCTGATTAAAGAGGTATTGGAGACTCTTATGATCAGTGAAAAGTTTGCACTTCGTGCCATAGAGGTAATGCCTCCATATTTTTAGAGCGAAAACTACTGCTGCCAACTCCAAATCATGAGTCGGGTAATTCTTTTCATGCTCTTTCAGCTGTCGAGATGCATATGCTATCACCTTTTCTCTTTGGGTCAAAACACAACCCAATCCAACACCAGACGCATCGCTATAAACAACGAAGTCTTCAACTCCATCGGGTAGAGAAAGTATCGGTGCCTCGCATAGCTTCTTCTTTAACTTCTCGAATGCTTCTTTATGCTTCTCACTCCAAGCATAAGTTGCTCCTTTGTGGGTCAAAGCTGTTAATGGAGTAGCAATCGAAGAAAAGCCTTGGATAAACCTGCGGTAATATCCGGCTAATCCTAAAAAGCTTCGAATCTCCGTGGGACTTTTCGGTTGTTCCCACTTCGTCACAGCTTCGATCTTCGCTGGATCAACCATTATCCCTTCTTGGTTGACCACGTGACCCAAGAATTGGACCTCACGAATCCAAAAATCACATTTGGAGAACTTCGCATAAAGCTTCTCCTTCTTCAAAACTGCTAACACTTCCCGCAAGTGTCTGCCATGCTCCTCCTGGCTTTTCGAGTAGATCAGAATGTCGTCTATGAACACTATCACGGATTTATCAAGGAAAGGATTACAAACCCTATTCATCAAATCCATGAACGCTGCTGGAGCATTAGTTAGTCCAAACGACATAACCAAGAACTCGTAGTGTCCATATCTAGTTCTGAATGCAGTCTTCTCGATATCTTGCTCTCTTACTTTTAGCTGATGATATCCTGACCTAAGATCGATCTTCGAGAAATAGCTCGAACCTTGCAATTGATCAAACAGGTCATCAATCCTCGGCAACGGATATCTATTCTTTATTGTTGCCTTGTTCAGCTCTCTGTAATCGATGCACATTCTCATACTTCCATCTTTCTTCTTTACAAATAACACCGGAGCTCCCCAGGGCGATGAACTAGGTCTAATGAAACCTTTGTCCAACAACTCCTGAAGTTGCATCATCAGCTCCTTCATCTCCGTCGGTGCTAATCGATAAGGTGCTTTTGCTATTGGCGTGGTTCCTGGTAACAAGTCTATTCTGAACTCCACTTGTCTATCAGGTGGTAACCCAGGAAGATCCTCGGGAAATACTTCCGGATAATCACACACCACTGGAATGCTCTGCATCACCTTCTTTTCCTTCTTAGCATCAATCACGAATGCTAAATATGATGTACATCCCTTGGTCAAACACTTTCTGGCTTTCATTAGAGAAATGATTCCAGAATTCACTCTGCGTTTGTCCCCATACACCATAAACGAATCTTTTCCAGGCGGGTTTACTTTAACTATCTTCTTCTTGCACAAAATTTCGGCATCATTGGCGCTAAGCCAATCCATTCCCAAGACGATGTCGAAACCATTTAGTTCGATAGGCAATAATTCCTCGAGAAACTTATTCCCATTAAGGTCGATCAAGACGTTTTTCATACGATGGCTAACAGGTACAAACTTGCCACTAGCTACTTCGACTAATAAAGCATTATTTAGTCTATCAACAGGCAAAACTAGCTTTCTACCAAACTCATGCGAAATAAAGGAGTAGTTGGCTCCAGAATCAAACAATATATGAGCAGGTAATTCGTTTACGAGAAAGGTACCTGAAGCGACATCAGCTTCATCTTTCGCAGCCTCAAGTGTCATCTGGAAGGCTCTTGCCTTCGGCTTTGGTGGAATGTTGGGCCTAGCTGCCTCCTTCTTCTTCGGACAGTCTTTCAAAATATGCCCCTCTTCATTACACCCAAAACACATCCTTTTGTTGTTCGGACATTCATTGGCAAAATGTCCAACCTTTCCACACTTGTAGCAGGTTACATCCTCGCTACATTTCCCAAAGTGCTTTTTCCTACACTTATCACACCACTTCGCTTCGCCTCCTTTTCCTCCAAACTTTTTCGAATCAAATTTCGAAAATTTACTCTTCTTACTGGAACCAGATGTTCCTTCAAACTTCCTTTTCTCACCAACCTCAACCTTGTCGGTGGTTCTTCCCTTTATCATGTTCTCCACAGACTTGGCAGCCCAGATAGCTGCCTCTAGAGTAAGTGTCTGACGTACCGGCACCTCGTACTCCCATGGAAGTCCCTTCGCATACCGATCCACCTTTGTCAGCTCGTCTGGAACGATACGCAAGGCAAACTCCATCTTATCGGTGAAGTTATTGGTGTACTCATCCACTGACATGCTACTCTTCGTTAATGTCAAAAACTTATTCTCCAACTCCAACAGATTTTGAGCCGAGCAGAACTTGCGCTTGAACTGTACCAAGAACTCTGCCCATGACAATTGCAGTGGCTCATTAGGGCTCAAAGTCTTCCCTAGAGTGTTCCACCAACGAACAGCTCCACCTCGGAATTGACGCACGGCATAGATAGTTTGCAACTTACCTCTGCAGCCACACGTCATGAAGGCTAGCTCCATTTCGGAGATCCAATCCATAACCCCAATCGGATCCTCCTTTCCATTGAAGGTCGATGGTTTACAAGTCAAAAAGTCCTTGTACTTGCATCCCATTCCATCATTCCTTCCTTCATGGTTATCTTGCCTAACTATCGGTGGGTTGGCTGGACCAACAGACCCACTGAAGTTTCCACCTTCCGAGTGCCCTTCATTCAGTTCAGGCTCTTCCACACGAATCGACAGTTCTTCACGATTTTGTTGAAGCAACCGTCTAGTTTCATCCATCTGACGATCCAACATCGTCTGAATCATCAATTGCACACCAGCCATGGTTATTGGCTCAGGTGCTGCTGCTACGACAGGTATTGGCTCAATCACTGGTGGTTGATTCCTGTTTTCGTCAGCATTTCCAACTCCACTTCTTGTTCTCACCATTTTGATCTACACCGAATAAGGTGAAATTAGATCCTCAATCATGATAGATATTCAAATCATCCTTATCACTCCGAAACGTTTACATGCTAGTTCTAATATCGTAGACGTACGCTTAGAATCCTACACACATAAGGTTTCTAGATCCGGTCGGCAACAGACCATAGATCCGAACAAATAATATCATATATGGCAACATATAACATTTAGCACATAAAGCATTTTAGGCAACTTTCCTAAAATAAACTAGTGCTCGTGTCTAAATCACAACAGACACACATCTCAAAACTTCACTTAGCATTCTAAGGTTAAGTCTAGAAATCCTACAAATTCCTAGTTCGCTTAAACTAATGCTCTGATACCAACTGTGACATCCCCAAAATCTCGGCCAGAAAAGACCGATTTTCATTTATGCTTTTAAATATTTTCAGAGTAAATCCTTTTGATTTGAAAGAGTTGCGGAATTTGTTCCCAAAAACAAAACATGATAAAACATTGTTTACCGAAGCATTTCATAAAAGAAATGTATTTTCATTATAATCAAAACTCGGGGTGTCATGTTCCGATACAGACCAATAAGCATAAACGAATACATTACAAGTCATATAACAAATATAAACATATGCAGACTTGTAAACAAAACAACTTGATGGTTCATCCATCTCATGCCCTTCCGCCACTACCTGTAATACAATTTAAAACTGAGTGGGTCAGGCTTGGGAGCCTGGTGAGCATATAGGGTTTTCAACCCACAATAAATATCATATTTAATTTTCACCAACCAACAATAACCCAATTACCCATTCCCGTTATTCTCACTTTAATGTCCCTAAAACAACTAACATAAGGGACCTAGTCTTAGAATATTTCATCGGGGTGACAACACATGCTTCGGGGGTACCTCAGCAATATAAGTCAAATAAGGCAACCATGAGGGGGATGGAGTACAGCGAATGAACACCCAAGTTCATTAACACCTACAGGTGGCGAACCTGCTAATGTTTCCACAAGACTGTCTAGAATAGCCAGTGGTCGTCATCTAAACTCCGCTAGATGACTCAATCAAACAACAACGAGGCCTCTCATCTGTTTATTACACACCAACTGTCTACCCATGTTCTACCCAACATATTAGTAGATAAAAATATACATTTGTATACATAGTTTAAAGAAAACTTGTATAGCATGCTTTAATCAACACATATATCACATAACAGATGAGGCACACACACATAACACGTATCTCATAAAGAAATAAGCAGATCTATAAGATAGAAGAGAGTGAATACTCATTCACACATAACACAACCAAATATATACACATAGCACGTATTTTTATATAAAATACTTCGTATTATTGTATTAGAAGAAAATAACTACACACTCACTTGATCAGAAGATGATCCGACAGCACTACGGCTTATAAAAGTAGTATTCCTCAGCAGATCTGGAAGATCTCCTCGAAAATCGAACTTCTCGCGGGCAGAGCTTCGACTCGGGAACCGCACTTCTCGGAATCTTCGGGATCTCGGGACTTGCCTCGGGGCTAGAGTATGATACCGGGACTTCGGGGTAGCTTCGGGGGTTTTTGCACAGAGCTTCGACACGAAAACGAGAGGGAATTGGCAAAAATACCCGGAACCCTCGCATCCTATTTATAGGAGGCTGGAGCCTCGGAGTACGCGGGGCGTACTGCGTTACGCGGGGCGTACTGCCCAAAACGTCATTGCTTACGTATCCGAAGTGCTCGAGTGCGAGTGTCGACATCCCTCGGAGTACGCGGGGCGTACTCGAGTACGCGGGGCGTACCTCGGATCAGATCGGTGACTCCTTCGGATAATGCTTCCGAATTTTGAATTAAAAATAAATACAAAATGATTAATAAACTTCGGAAATTCATAACTTCTTCATACGAACTCCGTTTTCGACGTTCTTTATATCCACGCGAAGGTGAGACTACGCTCTACGACTTTCGTTTAGACTCCGTCGGCTAATTTTGACTTTATTTTTATTAATTATTTTTAATAGGCCGGGACAGAAACTTTCGTTATAAATTCATAACTTCTTCGTTTGACGTCCGTTCTCGCCTAACTTTTTATCGTTTCAATACCAACAATGAGATCTTCGATTCTCATTTAGATTGCTTCGGCTAACAACCGCTCGATCTCAAATCGAGTAAAACGGCTGTATATCGCTAAGCCGGAACTTCGATAAATCATAATTTCCCCATACGAAGTCAGATTTGGGCGTTCTATATATATTCGGAAACCTCGTTTCAATTACTACAACATTAATCAAATATATTAAGTTTATTTTACACTTAAATTTTGACGCTTATTTTTATTCTTAATTAATCAAACCACATAATTAAGCAATTAAGCACAAAACACATAATACTCAAATAATACATTTTTATTATTTCAAAACGGGTTACAAAGGTCAACCTAGACTATTACATTGCTACAAATGGCAAGCCCGAAACACAGGCGTTACACTGACTATGGTGTGTGCACTGCAATCTTCCCGAGCTCCTCTTTTGAAAACCGGGTACCTGAAACCAAAACTGAAAACCGTAAGCACGAAGCTTAGTGAGCTCCCCCAATCTACCACATACCACACAATAACATATAAAGCACATACTGGGTCTTGCCCACTGCATCGGACCGAAGTCCGGACTAACTGGGGCCTTGCCCCCTACATCGGACCGAAGTCCGAAGCTAACTGGGACCTTGTCCCCTACATCAAACCGAAGTCCGAAGCTGACTGGGACCTTGTCCCCTACATCGGACCGAGTCCGAAGCTGACTGGGACCTTGTCCCCTACATCGGACCGAAGTCCGAAGCTGACTGGGACCTTGTCCCCTACATTGGACCGAAGTCCAAAGCTGACTAGATATAGCATAACATATCTACTAGCATGAACACATATATACTACATCGGGCCGTAGCCCGGCTCACATAACACATAAATCTTGTCTGAACCACGAAGGCATCAAACATGCTAACTACTGCATCGGACCGAGGTCCAGAAACTACTGCTAACTGAACGGGCCGGCATTGTGGCCTTAGACCCATTCCTACTAGAAGGAAACTCACCTGAACTGCTGAGCTCTGCTGATAAACCTCTGGCTGCTACTCGACAATCTCCTGAACCGATGTTCCTCTAGCTCTCCGAGCTGTCAATATCCATATAACACTTAGTCCAACTGACCTCCAAAGGTCAACTAGGTCAACTCTGGTCAAGGTCAAAATCCTGGTCAAAGTCAACCTTCCAGGTCAACCCTACTCGCCGAGTCCTCATAATGACTCGCCGAGTTCATATGCTCAGGGTCTTTCTATTCGCGACTCGACTCGCCGAGTCAGTCTATGACTCGCCGAGTCCAACCAGTTCCAAGTCCTGTTCTGACCAACTCACTGAGTCACCACCCGACTCACTGATTCGAGTCTCAACTCGAAGGGTTTGGGGTTTCGCGACCTGACTCGCCGAGTCCACTAATAGACTCACCGAGTCCAAGGCAATCTTCAACCAACTCGTCGAGTTGTTCATCCAACTCGCCGAGTTCATGCCTAACTTCATCTGACTCGACGAGCTGTTCATCCCACTCGTCGAGTTCCTCCTCATCTTCAAGCTACTCGCCGAGTCCACTCGAAGGACTCGCTGAGTCTATCCAGTCCTTAACCCATGCAGTGGATTTTCGAGCCAAACAGGGCTTCCAACTCATAGATCCATACTTCTAAGGCCTATCCCCCACGTAAAGTGGCAAACTTTACGTGTAGATCAAGAGATCTAGGCTCAAAACACATTCAAACTAGGGTTTATGGCAACATACTTCTTCAACATACCAAGGGCTGATACTTTAGGGGATTCTAGACCAAAACAAGCATGGATCTGAGGTAGCAACCTCAGATCTGGACCTCTAACTCGAAATGGTTACTTATCATGCCAAAAATGTCCAAAACTCACACATAAGAATAGATCTAGGCGCAAAGGGAGTCCAAGCAACAACTTATTACCTCCAATTAGTCTGAAATGTCTTCTCAATCCCGAATCTACAGTCCCTTCTTGCACCTCCAAGGCCTTTCTTCCTTCTCCAAGCTTTAGTGCACTCTTCAAGGCAAGATCTAGCTCAAAAACGGATATGGTGGCTAGGGTTTGGTGTTCTGGACTATAGGGCCGCAACTGAGCCCTAGGAAAGAGAATAAGATGCTTAAATAGGGTACCAAGTCCCGAAATTAGGGTTTCCAAACCCAGACCTGACTCGCCGAGTCCACTTGCCGACTTGCCGAGTCAGTCAATTGCTTTACACCCGGATCCCGCTCCGACTCGCCGAGTTCCTCCCTGGACTCGACGAGTCAACCCTCTTCAACTTAGGGTTTTTCCTTTCTTTTCTTAACCTTTCTGACCTCGGGTGTTACAATCTCCAAATATTTGGCGTGTTCAAGACCGTAGCCATTATGACACTAAGTTGTTAGGTGCATTTTATGCACCTATTTTGCATATCTAATTATGTCTTTTCGCTGCATTTAGTTCTTAATTCTTGCATTTAGTTAACAACCGGGGCACTTGCATGTTTTATTCGGAATGTCTGGTACTTCATGTATTTTTTAATTGTCTTGTAGACATTACAGGTACATGGAGCATGGATCATGGAGCTTGGATGATGGACCATGGAGCATGGAGAGAATATGGATCAGATGTGTCGCGGTACAAAACTTGAAGATATAGCTCAAGTCATTGCACACTATCATAGCAAAAGATTACGTTTAAAACACGGTCTATGTTACATCGATACGGGTAGTGTTTGTCCTTTTCATCATATATTTGAGTAACACGAATTAGGTTGAAGTTAGAAAGAAGACGGGGTCGAGATTAAATGCCAATTGAAGTTTTAGCAAAAAGCAAGGCCGTGAGCCAAAAAGCACGGTTGTAAGCTAGAAAAAACAGTCAGTGCCAAAACTCACGACCAAAAAGTTCAGTCGTGCGCTTTTTTGACGGTGGTTACCACTTGTGCTAAATTAGAGGAAATTGGCTCATTTTTCACATAAACGGTTTTTGGAGTACTTGTGGGCGATTTTTGGAGAATTATGAAGGCTTCTAATCAATGCAAAGACTAGGATTATCAGTGTGTAAGAATTAAACACTTTCAATTTCATCATTTCGTTAGATTTGTTTTTAGCCATGTGTGGCTAACAACCCTAGTTTCTAGTTCTTGTTCAAAATATGTTGATCGTTTGATTTGATACATATGACTTGATGTTTGGTTTACGATTTTATTCTAGTGATTGTGTTCTTTTTTTAACTAGAATCCTTGAATTTTATTTATGTTTGATTGGCCATGTATATGTAACAAGCAATATGTTTTCTTATTGTAGAACATATATCATATATTTTCACACTTTCGAGCATATAAGAAGAAATAAACATTTTTGAGAAGCTTGTACAAAACTTAATGTGGTTTTTCAATAAAATCTAAGAGCGTATTTAGGTTGAATTAGTGAAGCTACGTTTAATCAAAGAGTGTGTGTGTGACATCCCCAAAATCTCGGCCAGAAAAGACCGATTTTCATTTATGCTTTTAAATATTTTCAGAGTAAATCCTTTTGATTTGAAAGAGTTGCGGAATTTGTTCCCAAAAACAAAACATGATAAAACATTGTTTACCGAAGCATTTCATAAAAGAAATGTATTTTCATTATAATCAAAACTCGGGGTGTCATGTTCCGATACAGACCAATAAGCATAAACGAATACATTACAAGTCATATAACAAATATAAACATATGCAGACTTGTAAACAAAACAACTTGATGGTTCATCCATCTCATGCCCTTCCGCCACTACCTGTAATACAATTTAAAACTGAGTGGGTCAGGCTTGGGAGCCTGGTGAGCATATAGGGTTTTCAACCCACAATAAATATCATATTTAATTTTCACCAACCAACAATAACCCAATTACCCATTCCCGTTATTCTCACTTTAATGTCCCTAAAACAACTAACATAAGGGACCTAGTCTTAGAATATTTCATCGGGGTGACAACACATGCTTCGGGGGTACCTCAGCAATATAAGTCAAATAAGGCAACCATGAGGGGGATGGAGTACAGCGAATGAACACCCAAGTTCATTAACACCTACAGGTGGCGAACCTGCTAATGTTTCCACAAGACTGTCTAGAATAGCCAGTGGTCGTCATCTAAACTCCGCTAGATGACTCAATCAAACAACAACGAGGCCTCTCATCTGTTTATTACACACCAACTGTCTACCCATGTTCTACCCAACATATTAGTAGATAAAAATATACATTTGTATACATAGTTTAAAGAAAACTTGTATAGCATGCTTTAATCAACACATATATCACATAACAGATGAGGCACACACACACATAACACGTATCTCATAAAGAAATAAGCAGATCTATAAGATAGAAGAGAGTGAATACTCATTCACACATAACACAACCAAATATATACACATAGCACGTATTTTTATATAAAATACTTCGTATTATTGTATTAGAAGAAAATAACTACACACTCACTTGATCAGAAGATGATCCGACAGCACTACGGCTTATAAAAGTAGTATTCCTCAGCAGATCTGGAAGATCTCCTCGAAAATCGAACTTCTCGCGGGCAGAGCTTCGACTCGGGAACCGCACTTCTCGGAATCTTCGGGATCTCGGGACTTGCCTCGGGGCTAGAGTATGATACCGGGACTTCGGGATAGCTTCGGGGGTTTTTGCACAGAGCTTCGACACGAAAACGAGAGGGAATTGGCAAAAATACCCGGAACCCTCGCATCCTATTTATAGGAGGCTGGAGCCTCGGAGTACGCGGGGCGTACTGCGTTACGCGGGGCGTACTGCCCAAAACGTCATTGCTTACGTATCCGAAGTGCTCGAGTGCGAGTGTCGACATCCCTCGGAGTACGCGGGGCGTACTCGAGTACGCGGGGCGTACCTCGGATCAGATCGGTGACTCCTTCGGATAATGCTTCCGAATTTTGAATTAAAAATAAATACAAAATGATTAATAAACTTCGGAAATTCATAACTTCTTCATACGAACTCCGTTTTCGACGTTCTTTATATCCACGCGAAGGTGAGACTACGCTCTACGACTTTCGTTTAGACTCCGTCGGCTAATTTTGACTTTATTTTTATTAATTATTTTTAATAGGCCGGGACAGAAACTTTCGTTATAAATTCATAACTTCTTCGTTTGACGTCCGTTCTCGCCTAACTTTTTATCGTTTCAATACCAACAATGAGATCTTCGATTCTCATTTAGATTGCTTCGGCTAACAACCGCTCGATCTCAAATCGAGTAAAACGGCTGTATATCGCTAAGCCGGAACTTCGATAAATCATAATTTCCCCATACGAAGTCAGATTTGGGCGTTCTATATATATTCGGAAACCTCGTTTCAATTACTACAACATTAATCAAATATATTAAGTTTATTTTACACTTAAATTTTGACGCTTATTTTTATTCTTAATTAATCAAACCACATAATTAAGCAATTAAGCACAAAACACATAATACTCAAATAATACATTTTTATTATTTCAAAACGGGTTACAAAGGTCAACCTAGACTATTACATTGCTACAAATGGCAAGCCCGAAACACAGGCGTTACAATTCTCTCCACCTTAGAATGATTCCGTCCCCGGAATCACACATCAACAAACAAATGCGGATAGCGACTCAACATGCCACTCTCCGTCTCCCAGGTGAGATTTGGCCCATTCGTGTGTTTCCATCGGACAAGCACTAACCCAACCATTTTGCGTCGCAACTTCTTAGTCTTTCGGTCAACAATTGCCTCTGGTTCTTCAATCAACCTTTTGTTCTCATCAATTCTCAATTCAGAAATTGGAATTATATCGGGAACTTCTCCCGTGAACTTCCTCAAATAACACACATGAAAGGTGTTGTGAATTCCATTCAGTTCTTCGGGTAATTCGAGCTTGTAAGCTTGGTTCCCAACCCTCTGAAGAACTTTAAAAGGTCCAATAAACCTTGGACTCAACTTTCCCCTTTTACCAAATCTTATAAGTCCCTTCCACGGCGAGACTTTAAGCAAAACCGAATCTCCAACCTCAAAAGTCATCGGTCTTCGCTTCTTGTCAGCATAGCTCTTTTGACGATCTTGAGCTGCTAACATTCTTTCCCTAATTATTTTCAACTTTTCAGCAGTTTGATGAACCATCTCCGGTCCCATAAACTGCTTTTCCCCAGCCTCAAGCCAACAAGACGGCGTACGACACTTCTGTCCATACAAAGCTTGATAAGGTGTCATCTTAATGCTCGAGTGAAAACTATTATTATAGGAAAATTCTACCAACGGTAAATGTTCATCCCAATTACCTAGGAATTCCAAGGTACATGCTCTCAGCATATCTTCAAGTGTTTGTATTGTTCTTTCACTCTGACCATCAGTCTGCGGATGGTAAGCTGTGCTTAAACATAACTTGGTACCCATTTCCTCTTGTAGACTTTTCCAAAACCTTGAGGTGAAACGGCTATCACGATCCGATACAATCGTTAACGGAACACCGTGAAGCCTCACAATTTCCTTCACGTAAGAATTCGCAAGCTTTTCCATAGACCATTTCTCCCTGGCCGCTATGAAATGCGCACTCTTAGTGAATCGATCAACGACCACCCAAATCATGTCGTGACCATTCTTTGTTCTGGGCAGTTTAGTGACAAAATCCATAGCAATGTCTTCCCACTTACCCATAGGCACAGGCAAAGGTTCTAAACTCCCGTACGGTTTCTGATGTTGTGTCTTGACTCTCGCACAAGTCACACACTCAGCCACATACTTTGCAACATCAAGCTTCATCGTCGGCCACCAGTAGTAGGGTTTCAGGTCCCTATACATTTTAGTGCTACCAGGATGAATTGAGTACATGGTTTTGTGAGCTTCTTCCATCAGAAGATCCCTAATTCCTCCTGACTTAGGTACCCAAATACAATCTTGGAATACCTTCAGTCCATGACCGTTAGTACCAAACACCAACGTTTTACCCAAACGTTCCTCCTTTCGGTCATTTTTCTCAGAAGCTTCCTCTTGAGCTTTCCTTATACTTTCCACAATAGTCGAGACAACTTCAATTTTCAACGCTCTTGGCCTCTTCCTTTCAAGATTGACTTTCCGACTGAGAGCATCAGCAACAACATTAGCTTTACCGGGGTGGTAAAGTATCTCGCAGTCGTAGTCTTTAAGTAATTCTAGCCAGCGTCGTTGCCTCATATTCAATTCTTTCTGATTAAAGAGGTATTGGAGACTCTTATGATCAGTGAAAAGTTTGCACTTCGTGCCATAGAGGTAATGCCTCCATATTTTTAGAGCGAAAACTACTGCTGCCAACTCCAAATCATGAGTCGGGTAATTCTTTTCATGCTCTTTCAGCTGTCGAGATGCATATGCTATCACCTTTTCTCTTTGGGTCAAAACACAACCCAATCCAACACCAGACGCATCGCTATAAACAACGAAGTCTTCAACTCCATCGGGTAGAGAAAGTATCGGTGCCTCGCATAGCTTCTTCTTTAACTTCTCGAATGCTTCTTTATGCTTCTCACTCCAAGCATAAGTTGCTCCTTTGTGGGTCAAAGCTGTTAATGGAGTAGCAATCGAAGAAAAGCCTTGGATAAACCTGCGGTAATATCCGGCTAATCCTAAAAAGCTTCGAATCTCCGTGGGACTTTTCGGTTGTTCCCACTTCGTCACAGCTTCGATCTTCGCTGGATCAACCATTATCCCTTCTTGGTTGACCACGTGACCCAAGAATTGGACCTCACGAATCCAAAAATCACATTTGGAGAACTTCGCATAAAGCTTCTCCTTCTTCAAAACTGCTAACACTTCCCGCAAGTGTCTGCCATGCTCCTCCTGGCTTTTCGAGTAGATCAGAATGTCGTCTATGAACACTATCACGGATTTATCAAGGAAAGGATTACAAACCCTATTCATCAAATCCATGAACGCTGCTGGAGCATTAGTTAGTCCAAACGACATAACCAAGAACTCGTAGTGTCCATATCTAGTTCTGAATGCAGTCTTCTCGATATCTTGCTCTCTTACTTTTAGCTGATGATATCCTGACCTAAGATCGATCTTCGAGAAATAGCTCGAACCTTGCAATTGATCAAACAGGTCATCAATCCTCGGCAACGGATATCTATTCTTTATTGTTGCCTTGTTCAGCTCTCTGTAATCGATGCACATTCTCATACTTCCATCTTTCTTCTTTACAAATAACACCGGAGCTCCCCAGGGCGATGAACTAGGTCTAATGAAACCTTTGTCCAACAACTCCTGAAGTTGCATCATCAGCTCCTTCATCTCCGTCGGTGCTAATCGATAAGGTGCTTTTGCTATTGGCGTGGTTCCTGGTAACAAGTCTATTCTGAACTCCACTTGTCTATCAGGTGGTAACCCAGGAAGATCCTCGGGAAATACTTCCGGATAATCACACACCACTGGAATGCTCTGCATCACCTTCTTTTCCTTCTTAGCATCAATCACGAATGCTAAATATGATGTACATCCCTTGGTCAAACACTTTCTGGCTTTCATTAGAGAAATGATTCCAGAATTCACTCTGCGTTTGTCCCCATACACCATAAACGAATCTTTTCCAGGCGGGTTTACTTTAACTATCTTCTTCTTGCACAAAATTTCGGCATCATTGGCGCTAAGCCAATCCATTCCCAAGACGATGTCGAAACCATTTAGTTCGATAGGCAATAATTCCTCGAGAAACTTATTCCCATTAAGGTCGATCAAGACGTTTTTCATACGATGGCTAACAGGTACAAACTTGCCACTAGCTACTTCGACTAATAAAGCATTATTTAGTCTATCAACAGGCAAAACTAGCTTTCTACCAAACTCATGCGAAATAAAGGAGTAGTTGGCTCCAGAATCAAACAATATATGAGCAGGTAATTCGTTTACGAGAAAGGTACCTGAAGCGACATCAGCTTCATCTTTCGCAGCCTCAAGTGTCATCTGGAAGGCTCTTGCCTTCGGCTTTGGTGGAATGTTGGGCCTAGCTGCCTCCTTCTTCTTCGGACAGTCTTTCAAAATATGCCCCTCTTCATTACACCCAAAACACATCCTTTTGTTTTTCGGACATTCATTGGCAAAATGTCCAACCTTTCCACACTTGTACTAGGTTACATCCTCGCTACATTTCCCAAAGTGCTTTTTCCTACACTTATCACACCACTTCGCTTCGCCTCCTTTTCCTCCAAACTTTTTCGAATCAAATTTCGAAAATTTACTCTTCTTACTGGAACCAGATGTTCCTTCAAACTTCCTTTTCTCACCAACCTCAAGCTTGTCGGTGGTTCTTCCCTTTATCATGTTCTCCACAGACTTGGCAGCCCAGATAGCTGCCTCTAGAGTAAGTGCCTGACGTACCGGCACCTCGTACTCCCATGGAAGTCCCTTCGCATACCGATCCACCTTTGTCAGCTCGTCTGGAACGATACGCAAGGCAAACTCCATCTTATCGGTGAAGTTATTGGTGTACTCATCCACTGACATGCTACTCTTCGTTAATGTCAAAAACTTATTCTCCAACTCCAACAGATTTTGAGCCGAGCAGAACTTGCGCTTGAACTGCACCAAGAACTCTGCCCATGACAATTGCAGTGGCTCATTAGGGCTCAAAGTCTTCCCTAGAGTGTTCCACCAACGAACAGCTCCACCTCGGAATTGACGCACGGCATAGATAGTTTGCAACTTACCTCTGCAGCCACACGTCATGAAGGCTAGCTCCATTTCGGAGATCCAATCCATAACCCCAATCGGATCCTCCTTTCCATTGAAGGTCGATGGTTTACAAGTCAAAAAGTCCTTGTACTTGCATCCCATTCCATCATTCCTTCCTTCATGGTTATCTTGCCTAACTATCGGTGGGTTGGCTGGACCAACAGACCCACTGAAGTTTCCACCTTCCGAGTGCCCTTCATTCAGTTCAGGCTCTTCCACACGAATCGACAGTTCTTCACGATTTTGTTGAAGCAACCGTCTAGTTTCATCCATCTGACGATCCAACATCGTCTGAATCATCAATTGCACACCAGCCATGGTTATTGGCTCAGGTGCTGCTGCTACGACAGGTATTGGCTCAATCACTGGTGGTTGATTCCTGTTTTCGTCAGCATTTCCAACTCCACTTCTTGTTCTCACCATTTTGATCTACACCGAATAAGGTGAAATTAGATCCTCAATCATGATAGATATTCAAATCATCCTTATCACTCCGAAACGTTTACATGCTAGTTCTAATATCGTAGACGTACGCTTAGAATCCTACACACATAAGGTTTCTAGATCCGGTCGGCAACAGACCATAGATCCGAACAAATAATATCATATATGGCAACATATAACATTTAGCACATAAAGCATTTTAGGCAACTTTCCTAAAATAAACTAGTGCTCGTGTCTAAATCACAACAGACACACATCTCAAAACTTCACTTAGCATTCTAAGGTTAAGTCTAGAAATCCTACAAATTCCTAGTTCGCTTAAACTAATGCTCTGATACCAACTGTGACATCCCCAAAATCTCGGCCAGAAAAGACCGATTTTCATTTATGCTTTTAAATATTTTCAGAGTAAATCCTTTTGATTTGAAAGAGTTGCGGAATTTGTTCCCAAAAACAAAACATGATAAAACATTGTTTACCGAAGCATTTCATAAAAGAAATGTATTTTCATTATAATCAAAACTCGGGGTGTCATGTTCCGATACAGACCAATAAGCATAAACGAATACATTACAAGTCATATAACAAATATAAACATATGCAGACTTGTAAACAAAACAACTTGATGGTTCATCCATCTCATGCCCTTCCGCCACTACCTGTAATACAATTTAAAACTGAGTGGGTCAGGCTTGGGAGCCTGGTGAGCATATAGGGTTTTCAACCCACAATAAATATCATATTTAATTTTCACCAACCAACAATAACCCAATTACCCATTCCCGTTATTCTCACTTTAATGTCCCTAAAACAACTAACATAAGGGACCTAGTCTTAGAATATTTCATCGGGGTGACAACACATGCTTCGGGGGTACCTCAGCAATATAAGTCAAATAAGGCAACCATGAGGGGGATGGAGTACAACGAATGAACACCCAAGTTCATTAACACCTACAGGTGGCGAACCTGCTAATGTTTCCACAAGACTGTCTAGAATAGCCAGTGGTCGTCATCTAAACTCCGCTAGATGACTCAATCAAACAACAACGAGGCCTCTCATCTGTTTATTACACACCAACTGTCTACCCATGTTCTACCCAACATATTAGTAGATAAAAATATACATTTGTATACATAGTTTAAAGAAAACTTGTATAGCATGCTTTAATCAACACATATATCACATAACAGATGAGGCACACACACACATAACACGTATCTCATAAAGAAATAAGCAGATCTATAAGATAGAAGAGAGTGAATACTCATTCACACATAACACAACCAAATATATACACATAGCACGTATTTTTATATAAAATACTTCGTATTATTGTATTAGAAGAAAATAACTACACACTCACTTGATCAGAAGATGATCCGACAGCACTACGGCTTATAAAAGTAGTATTCCTCAGCAGATCTGGAAGATCTCCTCGAAAATCGAACTTCTCGCGGGCAGAGCTTCGACTCGGGAACCGCACTTCTCGGAATCTTCGGGATCTCGGGACTTGCCTCGGGGCTAGAGTATGATACCGGGACTTCGGGGTAGCTTCGGGGGTTTTTGCACAGAGCTTCGACACGAAAACGAGAGGGAATTGGCAAAAATACCCGGAACCCTCGCATCCTATTTATAGGAGGCTGGAGCCTCGGAGTACGCGGGGCGTACTGCGTTACGCGGGGCGTACTGCCCAAAACGTCATTGCTTACGTATCCGAAGTGCTCGAGTGCGAGTGTCGACATCCCTCGGAGTACGCGGGGCGTACTCGAGTACGCGGGGCGTACCTCGGATCAGATCGGTGACTCCTTCGGATAATGCTTCTGAATTTTGAATTAAAAATAAATACAAAATGATTAATAAACTTCGGAAATTCATAACTTCTTCATACGAACTCCGTTTTCGACGTTCTTTATATCCACGCGAAGGTGAGACTACGCTCTACGACTTTCGTTTAGACTCCGTCGGCTAATTTTGACTTTATTTTTATTAATTATTTTTAATAGGCCGGGACAGAAACTTTCGTTATAAATTCATAACTTCTTCGTTTGACGTCCGTTCTCGCCTAACTTTTTATCGTTTCAATACCAACAATGAGATCTTCGATTCTCATTTAGATTGCTTCGGCTAACAACCGCTCGATCTCAAATCGAGTAAAACGGCTGTATATCGCTAAGCCGGAACTTCGATAAATCATAATTTCCCCATACGAAGTCAGATTTGGGCGTTCTATATATATTCGGAAACCTCGTTTCAATTACTACAACATTAATCAAATATATTAAGTTTATTTTACACTTAAATTTTGACGCTTATTTTTATTCTTAATTAATCAAACCACATAATTAAGCAATTAAGCACAAAACACATAATACTCAAATAATACATTTTTATTATTTCAAAACGGGTTACAAAGGTCAACCTAGACTATTACATTGCTACAAATGGCAAGCCCGAAACACAGGCGTTACAGTGTGTTGATTAGATAATTTGGCAAGCGAAAGTATTAGAGCGTGTTAGTATCTTTCAGTACCAACATAAAATAATGATCATAAATTGCATCAATGCATAATCAAGTTAAATGACAATATTGAGAACTAGAACCGGAACCATTTCAACAACTTGTTTACAAATATATTTAATATACAACATGCTTTGAAAAGTAGATTTTTATTTATATTTTCAAACAAAACCTCCCATTTTGTAACCAAAGTACCTTGCGCAAAGAAATATAGATTTTTGTCTCGTGTCTCTGAGGATCGACCATACTTGCATTGTACTGCTTTTTAGTGCAATTTAGCAGTGTTTTTGAAGTCTATTGTAATCCCTATTACTTGTTGGGTTTGACACCCTAACATAAACATACTCCAATTGTAGAAATGACGACAATATACATATAACACTTACTTGGATTATTTACGATATGAATTTCTGATACTCATAGGTAACTCGTAACGAAGTAATTAATCGAGATATTCTGATGAACTTATGATGATTTCTAGGAGATAGCTAGGTATTTCATAATTTAGGCAGTTGGTCCGATTCCTACGAAGTGTTTCTGAAGTGGAATTTTTTTTGGAATAAAGAGGAAGAAAAACGTTTTATCAAAAAATAAAATAGTTTTATTGTATAAAATAATAACGTATTTTTTGATATATATTGATATATATTGAAATTTGAAGGATAACAAGTTGAGATTTCTAAAACCACATAGACTAGGTAACCACTCTCAAAGGTTTTGTTGGTTATGAAATATTATTTTAGACATAATCACTAATAAAATGATTTTATTTTACAAAACAACATAAGGATTTTTTTTTTAAATATGAGAATATAGTATGTTGTGTCTTCTAGGATTTTCCCTAAAAACTCTTAAGGAAAAAACTATTTTAATTTGGATTGTAATACTTATTATTTAAAAGTGAAGTGAAAACTGGAAGTGGGTTGGGAAGGAGTTGGAAGTAAGTCATTCTCCATGTTCATTTAATCAAATCTTATGATATCTAATTCTTGAAGTCAGCCCTTTCCATGAGTGATGGAGTTATTGCACATAGCCATGTATTGACCCTCATATTTATTTATCATAAATCAGTTAGATTCAAATTTCTTTAGGTTATTTATTTATAAAAAGTTCAAAACAAGCAACTTAATTATCAAATCAGGTTCATTTGCATCATATCCAACTAGAATGACATTGGAAACTTATATACGACAACCTACGCATCCATTAGCTCCCTATCGTTGGCCCACCTCCCAGTCCCACCATACGACGGCAATGCCTTTGTTTTGTCAACCACCTACAAAGATGCAATGCCATACAAAATTAATATCGTTTACCCTTTCTTACTGTTCTTTTTCGTGTAGATAGAATTACCCTTATTATTCCCTCCAAATCTTAATTATTAAATATATTATCTTGTTTGTTAAAAAAAACTAAAATCTCCAAACTTTTTTTCATCTACGAGATGAGCCCAATCATGAAGAATTAAAATAAAATCTAATTTTGGATCATATTATATTAAAATAAAAAACTATAATGATGCAAAACTTGTTTTAAAACCAAAACTTTATATGAACCGAACCATATGTAAAATTTTGAGTATGTTGAAAATGATATGATTCAAAAAAATTATGATTCAAAACTTAACAAAAACCTTTTATAAACCAAATGGTATATGAAAAAACTTAATTTGATTAAAATTGACATGATCCAAAATAATATAATTTAAAATTATATGATTAGATCACTATTATGATTCAAAACCTGTTATGATGTAAAATAATATGTTATAATCCAAAATATTATGATCCAAAACTCATATGAATTTATTTTTGTTGAAGATGATTTGGTCAAAACATATTATTATTCAAAATGTTTATGATCCTTAAGTTATATGATCCAAAAATAATATAATTCAAAATAATATGATTTTTAATCTCTGATGAAAAAATATATATTATCCTTAAGATTCAAATGTCTAATTAGTCCAAAGTTAAAATAAAAAAATAAATAAAATAAAAAATAAAAAAATAAAATAAATAGAAACTCTAAAATCATATATTAAACCTTAAAAACAAAAATAAAATAAAAATATATTTTGATTAATATATATATATATATATATATATATATATATATATATATATATATATATATATATATATATATATATATATATATATATATATATATTATACGATTTAAAATCATATGATTTAATATGAGATGATACAATTCAAAATTATTTGATTCAAAATGCTATGAATAAAATGATATTTTTTAATATATATAAGTCTACAAAAACATAATTTTTTTTTTTTGATATTTTGTTAAATAAATTCTTAAACGATGATTAAGTTAAATGATTAATTCATTTGCGGTTAAAAAATTATCAATTCAAGTAATTAATATTAAATTTTTTTATATGTAATAAAAGATTTAAAAGGTTTAAGAGTATCTTAATATAAAATTATAAAAATATTAGATGTTAAAATGTAAGAGGAACCAAATACTTTTTGACATTTAATATAGGGTTTGCAAATCGAATCATCGTGTCGTGTTTTTGTCTGACACGACACGACACGACAAGGTTTTATGTAATACAAACACGACACGACACGATCTCGTATTTTTCTTAAATAACACGAAAACGAACCGATTAAAAAACGACAAACACGACACGACACGATAAAGATAACTTGAAATAAAAATTAATGTATTTAACTAATATTTGTTCATACATAACATGAAAAACACGACAAAAATGTTAAATCGTGTCAATTTTGTGTCAAATTTTGAACACGAATACGACACGACACGGCGTCGTGTTTTTTACACCTGACACGAACACGACACGAACATGAATTCGAATTTCAATTTCGTTTTGTTTCGTGTATTTTTGTCGTGTTGTGTCATCAATTGTCACCTAATTTAATACTAGAGTCTTATAATATTAATGTTGTAAAGAAAAAGAAATAAACATCTATCGATTGTAAAAATTTTGAAGGAAAAGAAAAATAACATTCAAACAGTACAGTTCAACGTTTTAGCCACCAATTTGGTCCAAATTAGTTATACGCATAATCGAACCAAAGCAAATAGCTGGATAGCAAGCAACAATCTACTATTATCAGCGCATCAAATGGCGCACGATCCGGCCCAACTCCAGTTTACCATTTTGACGTATTAACTCTTAATGAAATGAGTGAATTGTTTTCGCTATTCTTGTTATTTTTTTAGTTTCTATGGATCCGAATATATATATATATATATATATATATATATATATATATATATATATATATATATATATATATATATATATATATATATATTATTAACGTATATTGTCTTTATCATACCGATTTCTTCTCACAAAATCAAATAGTCTTAATTTGCATAGTGATAACCCACAAAACAAATTAGGTTTTGTTTATCCATGTTTGTTTTTCTTGATTTAGTTTAGTTCCACTTATACTAAATATCCAAATAGTGTCCTATCCTTGTTTCTTTCTTATCTATTTTGGAAAACTGAATACCAAATCAGACAAAGAAAAATGTTACTATATTTTTAGATTTTTTGGTACATCTTAGAACCTAGAGTTTTTGTTAAATGCATACTTTAATAACATATCAATTTACATCATATATGTCCAGAATAAATAAAATATGAACATATTATATTAGGACCAACTCATACAACCACAATCATGATATATAAAAACAAAATTAGATATTAGTTAACTCAAAGATCGCTATTCCAAATTTAAAAGAGTTGGAATAGCTTGAAACACTTCATTTTGGGCATATGATACAAGCCACTTAGAACAACTTTGTACAATGAATTACTTGCCTCTATCTACAACTCTGTGAAAGACACATTTAACTTGTTTCACATTCTTTGTTTCGAAGTCTAATTATGTTGTATGTGTTCCGTGTGAGCAAGAAATATACGACGTAGACTATGCATGTGTCACAGCCATTGAGAGACTCAATTTGTGAGATAAACAAGTTAGAAACTCAAATATTTGGCATTGAGTGTATGAAGTAAATAGTAGAAATTGTGCATGGAGAGATGGAAACTGTTAAACGAGTTAGAATGTTCTAAAATAAAATGTTAAAATTGTGAATAAAGCAAAACAAAAACTACATATAATATGTTTAGCAAACTAGTTGTTGACAAGAAGCTAGACCTTAATTAGTAGAAGCTAATGAACTAGTTGTTAGAAGGTAGACAATGGTAATTAAGTGAAACCAAAGCTTTTACTTTTGAATAAATGTTCTCCAAAAGTAGTGGAAACTTGGGAGAAAATATAAAATTATATAAAAGATCAAAGTTAAAAGCTTCTAAAAGTTAACAGCCCTAAAACTTATTTGAATTATCTTTTGGACTATGAAATTCTTGTTTAAAATAAAAATTTTAAGTTTGTACTTACGAAAGAAGCTTTTTCTTTAATTAATTTTCTTTCATTAAAAGATTTCAAAAGCTCGCTGCCTAAACGCCAAAATAAATGAAATGTCTTCTTATTTCTTGCATTGGGCGCTAGTCTTAACTTAAAATCTAAAATTATATATATATATATATATATATATATATATATATATATATATATATATATATATATATATATATATATATATATATATATATATATATATATATATACTAGCCGTTTACCCGCGCCAAGCGTCGGGTGCAAATGTTTTATTCAAAAATTAGTTTGTAAAGACGATTAGTTCTTTTGTACAAATAGTTTATTATATTTAAACAATTGTTAATAAGTGTCATGTTAGTATAAACATAATCAATAAAAATTAACAATGAAAAATTGAGATTATTTACAAATATACACGACCACATGAATGATTATGCATTATTAATTGTGCAATACTTATTTGTACACCATATTTGATGTATAGACTTCACTACCGTTGAATTATTCGTTAGGGTTCATTAATATTTTTCTATTGGCACGTGATATCTCTCTGGATAAGTCAATCTATTGACTTTTATTTGTAAATAACTGCAAATTTCAAAAATATAAAAATATTCAAAGTTGATTGTTATATTTAAACATCGTTTTCTAAAAAAAATAGTTCACAAATGTAAGACATGTTCATGAATTTGAATATTTCCATTCGACAATTATATTCACTTGGAAACATGTTTTACGGGGCATCCAACTTTCATCTAAAGGTAATGAGGACGTAAATCAGTAACCATGAAAGATGAAAGATATTGAAAAATAACCTTTAGATACTTAAATTAAAAATGTATATTTTTAAAAAGTAAAAATTTAAATGATCTCAAACAAACAACTTGCAGAACTATTCATACATATTTTACTAATGACGCAGGTACCCTAAAAAAAGAACATTAATTTGAAGAAATTGTAATTTTGTTAAATATGATAATGACAAAAATGCCCTTAATAATATTTTGAAATTATGTCAATGAAGAAGGTTCCTACAAAGAAAAATAAAAAATTACATTTTTCTTTGTAAAATATAAAATGAAGGATATGATAAAACTACCATCAAGAAAATACTATATGATGATTAAACAGAATATAAAATTAACAATCATTTGTTAAAAGTTGTGAAACCAAAAGGACCATCTATGATGTTTTTTGAACTTAGAGACTAAACTTCAGATTTTATAAAACCACAGGATCATTTATGAAGTTTTGTCGTGAAAATTGCATATCCCATGTTTTTTTTTGTAAGTCAATGAATGGGTAAAAGTGAGCGGCTATCATCTAGATTTGAGGAGAATCTATAGAATATTTACTTAATTTCCACAAGAAAGTTGTTAACCATAAAAGGTTAATTCGAGAGTATTTAGGAGAGTTTCAATAATGTTTCACGAACGTTTGATTTAAAAAAAATAAAAACAACAAATGAGTTAAATTACATAGTGAGGACCGTTCGTTTCACATATTTTTCTTGAAATTCATGGCTACACATCTCCACTCCGGATCATTTTATATTTTGCCTAATTTACTACAATATTGTTAATTAGTTAATTCCAATTTAGTATTCTGTTAATTAGTAACCATAATAATATTTATACCTTGCACTTCAGTTTATTCTTATTTAAAAACGACTTAAATATAGTAACAGCAAGATCAAACTACATATTAAGCAAAACTTTGCATATCCTAAAAGGTCATACCATTTAATTATGTTTTTTCACTTAATATGTTCATTAACAAATTCACCAAAAACTACATGAAACCTTGCATAAATAGCAGTAGCCATGAAAACATGTGAGAATCATTCAACTATTCTTTGCTTTTCAATTACAAGATTCACAATATATTATAAAGAAAAGCACTTTGACCTACTCTTTCTACCCGTAACTAAACATGTTTCTAGCCAATGAAGCATTAAAAGATCATGAATTCATGATCATAACTCATAAGTATAGCTGAATGAGCTCATCACTAACAACAGATGGTGTCAAAACACCCAAATCTGTGAATAGAAAGGTAAGATATTGAGGTGGACTGTAATCCCTAGCAGATGTTTCAACCTAACTTTTAATGGAATAGGAACCCCAAAATCAATTGGTTTTAAAGCAGCCACCATGTCTTTTTGATTCAATGGATACAGTCGCGCAAACTGCAATTTAAAAAAAAAAGAAAAAAAAAAGCTCAATCCACATTGGAACCGATAAAATTATAGATTTGATTTAAGAGTTGCCATACCTTGTAGCTTTTAGCAGCAACACAAACAGTTTTGTCCATGGTTTTAGCCACCAAAGCAATTTGATATGTTCCCATCATGTTGATTATGCCACCACTTTCAACAACTCCATCATCACCAACAAACACCATGTCAATTTCATCCATACTGTATGCTATGCTACTGCTGAACAGATTAAGAGCTTAACAGGAACATCAAGTTTTGCAACGTGTTTCAACCATGTTATATTCGTCCAACAATTAATTGTAAGGTTTGATTGAGAAGTATAACAGTCATGTGACCCATTGTGACCCATTCATATTGGGAAGCATTTTACTCACAAAAATCACTTAAACCATCTTGACATCCAACTTCCACAACTTCTAAAACAGCCTGCCCACCGGCTTGCCTTTTGCATCTAATTTTAACTATTCACAGACAGGATAAAATACATTACTACTTAACATTTAAAGGTAATTAAAATGAATTTTTTTAACCAAACTTTAAACAGAGCCATGTTAAAGGGAAGATTTATCATAACCAGGTACTCAGTCATAGATAAGATAATGAATTAGAAAAATACTAAAGATATTTGGTGAAAGGTAAGCCCTAGAAGGAAAGAAGTACCAATTTAATACCTATTTCAAGAAGAGATGATAGCATCGATGGTCGTGGATGGCCAAGGAGAGCATTTGGACGAGGCAGATTTGGCAATTAACGGTGGGTTTTGGGCATATTAGGGTTTCGAACAAAGAAGAAAGGGTAAGCAACGAACGGGTTTTTGAAGGCTAAACAAAATCAAGACTAATGGTGGATTTTCTATGGTGGTGGTGGTGGTGGTGGTGGCGGTGAAGCAATGGCAGAGGTAGTAGATTACCAGTGGAGACAGAGGTGTTTGGTGTGAATGTTGCCGGTTAGGGAAGATAGAAGGAGGAGAGAGGTGGTGATTTCCTTTAACAAATGATAGATATTGCTATTATGGGTGGAACGATGGTTGATGGTGGGTGATTAAATACCTAAATCATCTGTAGGTAACAAATCCCCACTCTTCCTTCCGTATTTATTGCTTTTTTTATTTGAATAAGTCTTGCTAAAAATTAGGGATATATGGGATCTCGTATTATTTTTCATGACTTTTTCAAATGTTGACCCAATTAAGTTTCATCATTTCGTAATGCATAAAATTAATGTATATAATGCAGTAAGGGCTTGTACCTCTTAATTTTCAGCCTTTGACCAAATATGTATATTAACGTATAATATATATATATATATATATATATATATATATATATATATATATATATATATATATATATATATATATACACTAGATGTGAGACCCATGTATTTCATGGGTTTATTTTAAAAAAATAGATATAAAATTTTAACAATTTGAAATGTTTGAATTTATAAAAAAAATGAGAACTTTTTTGAATATTTAAAATTAATGAGGCTTTAATGTATTGAATACATTACATATATAAACCTTTTCTAATAAATACTTTACATATATATTACCTTACATATTAAATGTAAATTTTAATTTAATAAATGAAAAATACAATAAAATGACAAGTGGAAAATAAAAAATTTAAAAATTCTAGAAAATGACACGTGTCCAAATGAAAAATAAGAGAACATGTGGCAAAAAACCTTCATTTATTATAATGTGTATATATATATATATACATATATATTAAAGAATAACTTATTATTATTATTATTATTATTATTATTATTATTATTATTATTATTATTAGAGATGTGAGATAACTCTTGTTTGTGTAACACCACGACTTTTTCAAAAAACCAATTTGGTTTCATGCCAGGGAGGTCGACAGCCGAGGCAATTCACATCCTTAGACTTCTTAAGGAGAAATATAGAGAAATATAAATGAACCTATATGTGGTGTTCATTGATTTGGAGAAAGTGTATGAGATATGTATCATCTATATTTGTCATACATACTTATAAAGCTAGCATTTTTTTTTAAATCTCATGCATTTGAAACTTTCTTTTTTAACTTCCGAAAGCCACATTCATTTGAAACCCGTTTCTTTAACTAATGCAACTCAAAAGTTTTCTTAATTATGATTTAACATTCAAAAGTTTTATAACTTATATTATGCTTAATTAGCATTTAGTGAAAAGTTTAATATAAAAAGGACAATCTTTTGGTAAGACATGCATACAAATCATATATAAATTTGAGAAAGAAAAAACAAACTTAAAGTTTTTTCTGTTGGGTTGAGGTCTTATGACCACTTTTAGAGATATGCTATTATATTAGAGCTTTTAATTTGTAAGTTTGTTATACTAATTTGTTTTTATATTTTCTTCGTTTTTGGATTATTGTAATACAGTCGTTGTATATTGTGGTTTAATCGTTAATATATTTATTATATGTTATATAGGGTGATGTCGAAAATATTTAATTAAATATTTTAAATATGTTTTTATTTTGTAATTGTACCGTTTCAAAAAGAAAATTAATTAAAACGCATACATATGTTATACTTTCCATCTCTCTCTCTCTCTCTCTCTCTCTCTCTCTCTCTCTCTATATATATATATATATATATATATATATATATATATATATATATATATATATATATATATATATATAATAGAGGTCAAAACACTTCAACCAAAATTCATTTAAAATCTAATATTTCAAATGATTTTTAATAATGATTGTAAAAATTTCAACATGTGTTACTTAGGGTCCGTTTGATAGTGAACTAACTGAGTCCGGTCAGCAATTTTGGCTGACTCGGTCCGGGTCAGGCCGTTTGATAAAGCCTGAAAGTGACTAACTCAGTCAGCAATAGCTAATCCATCTACTTACTCGGTTCGCTTAAAAATAATGGTTGACTCAAAAACAATACTTGTATACCCTCTTTGCCCTCGTGACCCTAAAGAAAAAAAAAACGCAGCAGCACAACAACATCGCTACTTCCGACTTCCTTTACTCCGATTTCCTTCCCTCCGGCTGCTCCGCTGCTACCGACGACCACTTGCAATTCCGTCTTCTTCCTCCGACTTGGTGCGTATGTCAAAGATTTTTGTTCCCGTTTTTTCCATTCCAACCTGATATTTTCAATTTGCTGAGGTTTGTTGTTCCAACCGGCGACCTTCCTTGATGAGCTTTGAAATGTTTTTTTATTGTTGTTGTACTCTTTATTTGTTATGATTTTGTTTGTTGCTGTTAAATGGTTTGAGTTATAGATGCCTTGATAAATGGTTAAATAATAAATGCATTGATAAATGGGTTAAATTATGCTAAATGTTAATTAATATGGGTGAATTGATTTATATTTATGACACACACATAATCACAAACATGTTTGTTGGTGCAGCCCTCTTGCACAACGGGGAAGATGCAGAACTGTTGTGACATCCCCATTTTTACGGCCAGAAAAGACCGATTTTGTTTATGCTTTATAAAAACAAAGTATCTCTTTTAAGAAAAATGTTGCGGAATTTGTTCCCAGTCAAACATGATAAATACGTTATCAAAGCATTTCCGAAAAAATGTATTTTTATTCATTTTAAAACATTTGGGATGTTATCGTCAATACAGAAACATAAGCATAAACAGAACTTACATTCATTTACACTAGTGATCTATATCTCCTTAATCTCTCAGTGTAATGTAACTTCACATCGTCACCTATGATACAAGTAAACTGAGTGGGTCAGGTTGGGAAACCTGGTGAGTACATAGGGTTTTCAACCCACAATAATATAATTATTATGTTTAATCATCAAACAATTAACCCAATTACCCATCCCCATTATCTTCTTTATTCCTAAGTACCTTCCCTAAGGATTTATCCTAAGGGTCGTCTCCTACATCATATTTACCTCTCATCTCCTTACATCGCATTTCCTTATATGTTTGTTCCTAAGGACTCTCCCTAAGGATCATCGCCTACATCGTATAGACAGTATTGATTTAGGGATTACTCCCTCAATACGTGCCCAACAAGGGTTAGGGCATCATCGCATGAATACGTAGTTACAACATCGCCTGAACTCGTAATTCATAATAAGGGATTAGGGTATCATCACATGAATACGTAGTTACAACATCGCCTGAACTCGTAATCCATAGTAAGGGGTTAGAGTATCATCGCATGAATACGTAGTTACAACATCGCCTGAACTCGTAATTCATCACCTACAGGTTATGAGCATGTTGGTATTTCCACGGGGTTGTCTATAATAGTCCGTTGTCGCCATCTATACTCTGGTAGATGACTACATCTCCAAATTGCCGGACAAGGTTATAGTATCTTTCATCATACATCACCGATTCATCATCACCTATCTATCCTCACCTAATTATCATCACCTATCTATCCTCACCTAATTATCATCACCTATCTCTCATCATTTTATTTCACATCAACTATTTCATCTACCCATGTTTTACCCAACACAGTTTGTAGATATAAAATACGTATACAGTTTAAAACATGTATAAAAATCTTTCACTCAGCACAAACAGCAAGTATTCAGACAGTATACACACATAGCACATAATTTATATAAAATACTTCATATCTATGTGTAACCTGAAAATAACTATGCACTCACTTGGTAAGGTGGTGACTCGGCACTCGGACAACACTTTGTTACTCTTAAAACAATTTCCTCGACAAAACCTAGTATCAATATTACTAGGGTTTAGTCTAAAGTTAATCGCGACTATTTAATAGTCTAACTATTATTATTATTATATAACCGTTAACACAATACTTTTCACCCACTATATACAGACGAGGCCAGACATGGAACACCGGTGGGCAGGATCATTTTGGCATATAAGCACTTCTGAATCCAGCAACCCAAGCGACCCTCCAAACTGGAACCCCCGTACCGCGAGTGGTTAAAAAGACATTATAACGACACTTATATAACTCATAATAATAGTATAAATGCTTATTATAAGTTCCTAATGACTTTACTATATTGAAACATAAGTTATACTAAAGATAGGATAGGTACAACTCACTTACAGCGGGTTTCCTTGGAAACCGGGCTCCGCCGGAGCAGAGTTTTTGAGCCGAAAGGCTCTTTTCTTGAGGCTTCGGGAGCCTCGGGGCTTCCTTCGGGTGCTAAGGGGTTTACCTAGACTTTAGGAGGGGGGGGGGTTGGGGCTTTAGAGAGAGAAACTAGAGAGAAAGAAGGATTTGAAGGTGTGAGGAAGTGAGGGAACCCGACACCTATATTTATAGGGGTGCTGACTGATGGACTCGCCGAGTAGGAGGACCTACTCGCCGAGTTGGGGCAGGTGGCAGCCTTCTGGTGGTGCCACGTCACCCCCTATCGCGTATCAGCCTTCAAACTTAGAAAAATCATAAATCTCGCATACGAGCTCCTTTTTTGATGTTCTTTTGTTTTCAAGTCATAGTTAAAATCAATATCTACAACTTTCATTTAGACTCCGTCGGCTAATTCTCGACCGATCTCAAATTTAACAGTAGGAGGCGTTTAGACTGTTAAATGACCGTGAAGAATTCGTAACTCCTTCATACGGACTCCGTTTTCAACTATCTTTTTACCTTTGAGTTCCTATTAATGAGATATTCAACTCTCATTTAGGTTGCATAAGCCAAAAACCGCTCGAACTAAAAATCGAGTTTCGGGTCGTGCACTGCTAAGCCAAATCTTAGAAAATTCATAACTTCCTCATACGAAGTCAGATTTGGGCGTTCTTTTTTTGTGTGTTCTCGGTTTAACATATACCACAACTTTTGTTTAGATTGCTAAGGCTAAAAGTCACTCCGTCATAAATTTACTATTTACGCTTCCCGGTGTCATGCCGGTTTTGTCGTAAAATTTCGACGTGCCATAACTTATTCGTTATAACTCGGATTTCGGCGTTCTTTATATGTACGGAAACCTTGAGACATATTCTACAACTTGGTTAAGACTATTTATTATAAATAATCTTTTGCCTAAAAGTCATTTTCGACACTTATTGTCTCTAAATTGACTAGTCCGGATCTGTGAGCTTTACAACTGTATATATTTGAAAATTGGGATTAGTGTCCTATTGTAATATGCCATGATTGATTGCTGGTCAAAGTGGCAAGGATGAGTTAGAAGCACAATATGATCCATTCAAAGGATCTTTCATGTAAAATAGTGGATATAAGATCTGAAGCACACTACATTACAGTTTAGTGGAGCATTAAGGATTCAATGATACAGAGGGAAGATGTGGAATTAAAAAGAAAATTAGAAAACAGTACATGTAATTTTTCTTTATTGGTGTGAATTAATTTTTGTTTGTCTTCTACCTAACAATGTCTTTGGTTTGTATTCGACCTAAGAAGTAGCATATAGAAAATATTAGCAACAAAGCAAATGTACTATTGCTTGAATGATTATCTTAAAATGTTGAATATGTTATCTGATATATGATGTGGTAATGTGTATAATCAGATTGAATGTTTTTATTAAAAAAAAAATATATAATGTTACAAACTAAATGGTAAATTATAAAGGATTTTTCATAAAAATATTGTTTGAGGGTAATATAGACATTTTGCATAGTCAGTTAGATGCAAAATCAAACACCAAGTTTCAATCAGAATTTAACCCAGTTAGAAATTCTAACCCAGTCATCTTCTAACCCAGTCAGCTCTAACCCAGTTAGCAACTATCAAACGACCCCTTAAATTGATTGATTAATAAAAATATTAATGTTTTGAAACTCCTAACTCTTAAACTTATATTATTTAATCTGTTTGTTAACTAAAATATGTTTCCAACATAAAGACAACATTTTTATGTTTGGTTGCTCATATTTGTTTATGTAATTATAAAAAAAAACGTGTATATAGAATGACTACTTAAATTTCACATAGGAATCGATACCACTAGAGAGGTATGTTGTCTTTAACCGGTGGTAGGAGATTCACATACCCTTTTTAATTATTTATATTAATGTTTAGTAATATCTATTTTATATTCTTATTCATCTTAATTTTTTAGGTACAAATTAAGGAAAAGGATTATCAGCGCACCAACATAAAGTCAAACGTACACCTTGCAAAATATGTAATTAAAATTAAATATCATATTTACTAATCGACTTATTTTAAAACTCTTGATGACATTTATGTATAATGATATATTTTCTATGACTTCATTCTTAATTTGAATGTTTAATATTTGACAGTTCGTATATGAAACTTTGGATGTTTTGGTGTAATATAAATAATGTAATAAAAAGTTTATTAATTCAATATTGTTTAATAATAGCTCATTCAAAACAACTTATTTCTTTATTTTATCCAAAAAATATTACCGTACATAAAAAAGTAGATTATATTAATGTTATACAAAAACTTATAATATATATTCGATATTATAAAAGTAAAAGTAAAGTTTATAAGGTACGGACTATATTAGATAGTATCAAAATATAAGTTGATAGATTTTTATGTTATTTGATAATTCGGTTAATGCCCAAAACATTGCTAAAAACGTAAATTTCAACATATTTCTATTTTTCTCATAATTATTTTAACCACTTAAATGCATTTTTGCTCAACGCGCGAGGTTACGCCTAGTATACTTATAAAGGAAATATTTTTTTCACCACATACATTTGAAACTCTCATTTATTTTTTTCTTTCACCACATTCATTTGAAACTCTCATGACTTTTCAATTTCTTTCTAATAATGCTTATAAGTTGGTTAATAAGGTTAAATAAATATAAAACCTAAAGTGTAATCATCTATAAACTAAATTTCAATATTCAAAGAATATATTTTCTTCTACTTATAAAGTTATGTTTTTAACTTTTAACATATTATACTTAATTTATTAGGTCTAATATGGATTTGTATGTAAACCATTATCATTTTAAAGCTACAACTTTTGAACAATTTGTATAAAATAATTAAATTATTAATTTGAGTATAACATTACAGGGCCAACTTAAATATAAATTTTAGTTTAACTTAAACAATCCAAAGAATATTTTGTAAATAGTTAAAAGTTATTAATTGTAGTGTTTTTCTAAATAATGATTATAAGTTGGTTAATATGGTTAAATAAGTATCAAACCTAAAGTGTAATCATAAATAAACTAAATTTCGATATTAAAATAATATTTTTACTTTTACTTCTACAACTTTTGAACAGTTTTGACAAAAATACTTAAATTGTTAATTTGAATATAACATTACAGGGTCAACTTCAATATAAATTTCAGTTTAACTTAAAAACCCCAAAGAATAGTTAAAAGCGATAAATTATAGTATTAAATGCAAAAACTAAATTATAATATCAATCTAACTAAAATATTTCAAATAAAACTAAATTATAATATCAATCTAACTAAAATATCAATCTACAGATATTTTTATAATCGATAAAAGTTTTTCAAATAAGTAGCTTAAAACAACTTACAATAACAATAGTTAAAAATAACTCTATATAAATGATTATATTATTATCTTTAAAATAAAATAAAAATGTTTGATGATTTAAGTAAATACAATGATAGAAATTAAAACGTTAAGCAAATAAATTTTAAAAAATTAATTAGCAATAACAACTATAAATAACATTAAACCATTATTATATTTAATTTTATTCATGAGTAACTCGCGGGTAGTGGTCATTCAAAAAATTGAGATTATGTAATTTTGATAGATGTATGTATTATCATATAATTCAAAATAATTAATATATTATATTAACTTAGTATACAAATTATTAGATCAAATTTAACAACATTATTGTTATATTAAAAAATCATACATTTATATAGATTTCAACTATATAGATGTTTATGCGCAACGCGCGGGCATTCGTCTAGTATCTATCTATCTATCTATATCATATCATCATCATATCATACTATATTATAAAGGAATCATTTTTCCTTTCACCACATTCATTTGAAACTCCCATGTATTTTTCTTTTCACCACATTCATTTGAAATTCTCATGACTATTGAATTTCTTTCTAATAACCATACTATATTATAAAGGAAGCATTAAGTTGGTTAATAAGGTTAAATAAATATCAAACCTAAAGTGTAATCATATATAAACTAAATTTCAATATTAAAATAACATATTTACTTCTACTTATAAAGTTATGTTTTTAACGTTTAACATATTATACTTAATTTATTAGTTTTAATATATTGTTCAATGTAAACCATTATCATTTTAAAGATACAATTTTTGAACAATTTGTATAAAATACTAAAATTATTAATTTGAATATAATATTACATGGTCAACTTAAATATAAATTTTAGTTTAACATAAACAACCCAAATAATATTTTGTAAATAGTTAAAATTGGTTAATTATAGTGTCTTTCTAGTAATGATTATAAGTTGGTTAATAAGGTAAAATAAATATCAAACCTAAGGTATAATCATAAATATACTAATATTCAATTTTAAAATAATATTTTTACTTCTACTTATAAAGTTATGTCTTTAACTTTTAACATATTTTACTTAATTTATTAGATTTAATATGTTGTTATATCTAATCCATTATTAGTTTAAAGCTACAACTTTTGAAAAGTTTAGACAAAATACTTAAAATGTTAATTTAAATATAACATTACAATGTCAACTTAAATATAAATTCCAGTTCCACTTAAAAAACCAAAGAATAATTTTTAAGCAGTTAAAAGTGAGAAGTTGTAGTGATAAATGCAAAAACTAAAATTTAAATGATTGAGATAGCAGTTATAATAAATGTATGTATTATAATATAATTGAAAGTAATCAATATATTATATCAATTTAATATATGAATTGTTATATCAAATTTAACACCAACGTTATTGCTATATTTAAAAAAGACATATATTTTTAAAGACTTCAACTATATAGGTGTTTCCGCGCAACACGCATATATTATAAAGAAAGCATTTTTCCTTTCACCACATTCATTTGTAACTCCCATGTATTTTTTTCCTTTCACCACATTCATTTGAAACTCCCATGACTTTTCAATTTAATTCTAATAATAATTATAAGTTGGTTAATAAGGTTAAGTAAATATCAAACCTAAAGTGTAATCATATCTAAACTAAAATTCAATATTAAATTAATATATTTACTTTTTCTTATTAAGTTATTTTTTTAACTTTTAACATATTATACTTAATCTATTAGTTTTAATATATTGTTGGATGTAAATCATTATCATTTTAAAGAAACAATTTTAGAACAATTTTGGAACAATTTGTATAAAATAATTAAATTATTAATTTGAGTATAACATTACAGGGCCAACTTAAATATAAATTTTAGTTTAACTTAAACAATCCAAAGAATATTTTGTAAATAGTTAAAAGTGATTAATTGTAGTGTTTTTCTAAATAATGATTATAAGTTGGTTAATAAGTTTAAATAAATATCAAACCTAAAGTGTAATCATAAATATACTAAATTTCAATTTTAGAATAATATGTTTACTTCTACTTATAAAGTTTTTAACTTTTAACATATTATACTTAATTTATTAGATTTAATTTACTGTTGTATGTAAACCATTATTAGTTTAAAGCTATAACTTTTGAATAATTTGGACAAAATACTTAAATGTTATTTTAAATATAAAATTACAATGTCAACTTAAATATAAATTTCAATTTCACTTAAAAAACCAAAGAATATTTTGTAAATTGTTAAAAGTGATAAATTGTAGTCATAAATGCAAAAACTAAATTGTAATCTCAATTTAACTAAAATATTTCCTAAATATATTTTTATAATCGTTATAAGTTTTCAAATAAGTAGCTTAAAATAACTTACAATAACAATAGTCAAAAATAACTCTATATAAATGATTATATTGTTACATTTAAAATCAAAAAATAATGTTTGATGTTTTAAATAATTATAATGATAAAAATTAAAACATTAAGCAAATAAATTTTAAAAAATTAATTAACAATAAGAACAACTATAAATAACATTAAATTGTATATTATATTTAGTTTTATTCATGTGTAACTCGCGGGTATAAGTCATTCAAACGATTGAGATTATGCAGTTATAATAGATGTATATATTATCATATAATGCATAATAATGAATACATTATATCAATTTAGTATACTAATTGTTATATCAAATTTAACAACAACGTTATTGCTATATTAAAAAAACATATATTTGTAAAGACTTCAACTATATAAGTGTTTCTTCACAACGCGCGGGCATTCACCTAGTATGTTATAAAGCTATCATTTTTCTTTTCACCACATTCATTTGAAACTCCTATGCATTTTTCCTTTCACCACATTCATTTGAAACTCCCATGACTTTTCAATTCCTTCCTAATAATGGTTATAAGTTAGTTAAAAAAATTAAATAAATATCAAACATAAAATATAATCATATACAAACTAAATTTCAATATTAAAAGAATATATTTACTTCTACTTATAAAGTTATGTTTTTTAATTTTAAACATATTATACCTAATTTATTAGCTTTAATATATTGTTGGGTGTAAACCATTATCATTTTAAAGCTACAATTTTTGAATAATTTATATAAAATACTTAAATTATAAATTTAAATATAAAATAACAAGATCAACTTAAATATAAATTTCAGTTTAACTCAAATAAACCAAATAATATTTTGTAAATAGTTAAAAGTGATAAATTGTGTAATGATTATAAGTTGGTTAATAAGGTTAAATAAATATCAAACTTAAAGTGTAATCATAAATAAACTAAATTTCAATATTAAAATAAGATCTTTACTTCTACTAATAAAGTTATGTCTTTAATTTTTAATAGATTATACTTAATTTATTAGATTAAGATGTTGTTGTATGTAAACCATTATCAATTTAAAGCTACAACTTTCAAACAGTTTGGACAAAATACTTAAATTGTTACTTTAAATATAACATTACAATGTCAACTTAAATATAAATTTCAGTTCCACTTAAAAACCCCAATGAATATTTTGTGAATAGTTAAAAATGATAAATTGTAGTGCTAAATGCAAAAACTGAATTAATCAAATACGGGCAATCTTCATCTGACTCGTCGAGTCATCTATGCGACTCGTCGAGTTCATGCAGTCCATTTCTTATCCAGACGTTTTTAAGCTGCCCCAAAGCTCCATATTGTAGATCTAGTTTCCTAAGGCACATATTCCACGTAAAGTTGCAAAATTTACATGCATGCAAGGTCTTAAAGGCTTATAATCACTAAAACCAAGCCTAGAATGAGGTTTAGGGCATGGTGAGGAGTTCATATGAGATAAATTTGATAGCATTGTGAGTTTGAGACCTGGAGGAGTCTAGATCTGAAGTTGCAACTTCAGATCATGGCAATTACCTGAAATGACTCCCAAATATACTAAAGATGGACCTAAACCTAAGCATGAAGAGATCTAGCAAAAGATAAGCCAAGGTAATGACTTGTTACCTTCAAAAAGATGCCAAGATGAAGTAGAGTCAGATCCACAAGCTCCTATTTGCTCCAAGCTCCTTATACTTCAAGCCTTCTTCACTAAATGCACCAAAAGCACTTTTTAATCCTCACAAATACTCAAGAAAAAGGTCAATAGCGATTAGGGTTTCTTCTGTCCGTTAAGAGGCAATAAGGGACTGGAGGTAAGGACTTAAGGTCCTTTAAATAGGATGCAAACCCTAAAAAGTAGGGTTTCATCTCCCAGCTCCTACTCGTCGAGTCCAGGTCCTCCGACTCGTCGAGTAGGTCCAATAATCCATGCGGGATAACTCGCCTCTACATGACAAGTTAGGGCAACCAACTCGTCGATTAGGTCCATAAACATATACAAAATGCTTCAAAACACACACCTGAGAGTCGGGGTGTTACATATAGGGAATTGCTTGTTATATGTTACTTGATTTGTGTGATTGTTGCGTGTATGTTGATTAGTTGTATATGGTCGGGATTAAATAGCCTTAGAATGATCAACTTAGCCTCACGTCTTGTTCCTTGTTTGGTTGTGGACTTAGGGTAGAGTCGAGTATTCGACAGTCTATCTGACCCCATCTTGTGTATAACAAGCATACACAAAAGTAACCAGTGGTGCGGGAGTGAGGGTAATCCTAGGAGGAGTACCTAGGGAGTTAGTTGTAGCTCGTAGAAGCATGTAGGTGTTATCGCGCCTAGGAGTGGTCTAGTTTAATGCCTTAAGACATCGAGATGAATTTTGAATCGACTACGGATAGGTGTGGAAGCTAGTATGGGCCTGTACTACTAAAAGCGTAGGATCCGAATGAAATTCAGGAGGAACCTCGAGGTCACTGAAGAACTAATAGGAGGGTAGCATGGTGTGTTGAGCACTGTGTTTGATGTCTGATCTTTCCATGGTGTATTTTTTTAGTATGGCGACTATTGAAGATTCGGGATCCGGAGCCGGTGGCACTGGGGAGCAAGTCTGAGTGAGGAGGAGATTCGCAAGATCATTGTTTTCGTTGTGGCTGAGGTGATCAAGGAGGTGATTCGAGAGTTGTTTGGGTTGGTCAAGACCGCATTGATCGAGCAGTTTGACCGGTGTTATGTCGATGTCATGCAGATTGCTACTATCACGGCCACAACAGTTGTCATCATTGAAGAATCCTAGGGAGGCGGGGTGATACGGTACCGAGAGTTCAGTTATACAAAGCCTCCAAATTTTAGAGGAAATAGGTACCCGATCATCGTTTCACATGTTCATCTCCCAAGCGCCAGAAGGTGAAATTTGCACTGAATCTTCTTTGTTGGGGTGCAAAGGATTGGTGACAGTTTGGGACCCAAGGATTTTCGCATACAGAGCGAACCACGGTAACTTGGGATTAGTTTATGGACATGTTCTGAGCAGATTATGTTCCTCTTATGGAGCAGGAACGACTGGCAGATGATTACTTGTAGCTCAAGTAGACGACTGAGTCGGTAACGGAGATCACCAAGCTGTTTAGGGAGAGAACTCTTTTTTCCCTAAGTATGCCACTTCAGAGCAGGCACAGATGTCGCGATACTTGAGTATGCTCAAGACAAAGATTTGAGAGTTTGTATCTACTCAGCAGTACCCGAACTTGACCAAGATACTGCCAAGCACCAGAAGGAGGCATATTGAGATGGAGATTCGACTTAAGGAGGAAGGGAAAGCTTCAGGTCAGTATCGGTTGGCAGCCAAGCGATTCAAGTCTGCCGAACCAAGTTCAGGATCAGTTGAGAAGAGGATTTCTAAGTGTGGCAAGTATGGGTGGTTTCATGATGGGAGGTTCCGATCTTTTTTATGTGGCAGGTGTGGCGAGGAGGGTCATTTTAGTAGAGATTGCAGGCGAAATGCATGAGTTTGATTCCATTGCGGCTAGGAGGGCCACATCAGAGCTCATTATCCCTTTCTCGTTTTTTGTGAGGTGTTGGACACTACACCCCCAGCTTGACAGCTTCCCGATGGTCATTTTGGGATGGTCGGGTCCCCAGAGACCGAGGTTTGAGTTATCAGTTCTTTTTAGTCAGTTGTTGCAGCGTTGGTATTCATCTCTAATTTATGTTTATGTTTCAAAGCTCAGTTGTAATCTTGGATGGTCAGTTGAATGGAATTATCTTATTTAGCTCTATTTTTAATTGATTTCTTATTATGAATGGATTAAATTATCATTATCATCGATAGTATGTGTTAAAATTTGAGAATATTTTGTGGGTTTAGATTCTCCTATGTATTTGGATATCAGTGGTTGGGATCAAATAGTAAAGTTCAAGTTGGTCTGGGTATTGAAGGATTGTGAAGCTGTCAGAATCTAGCAAAACTCAAGTGGGGGAGAGTGGAACCTTATAGCATGAAGGACTTATGCCAAGGTTTAGTTCTCAGTCGGATTTCTCCTAGTTCAAGACTTCCGTGCAACCGCTGAATCTTCTGATTTTTGATCAAGATCATCATCAGTTGCTAGATTTCCCTTCGATACGTATTAGTTTTAGCTGCGATATAAATGTTCTTGAGCTTTAAACTCTAAGGTGTTAAGAGCCCAAGTTGAGGGATATGGTGAGGGCTTCCTTGCATGTTCTCGTTTGATTAGGGATTGGAAGTCTGAGTAACAGCCCAAAGGCTTGGTAAGGTCAGTTAAGACTTATTGGGATCGATGTACATTTTGTTAGGCTACGAGTGTTGTTGTTGGTTAGTGGATCGGGGGTAAGCTCGGGCATTGTTTTTGGTTAGTGGATTAGGGGTAAGCCCGAGTGTTGTCGGTGGATAGTTGAGCAGAGATGTCATAACGATTAGGAGTATGACTTAGATCAGTATGTGACCACTTGGTTTTCGTCACGTTGGTGCATTTAAATGCGAGTTTAGTATAATGATGTTTAGACGAAAGATCTAGGACCGATCAAATCTACAAATTTTGATCAACATACGTGATAGAAAGGATGGTTTAGCCTTTTCTGCTGGGTTTTGTAAGGATTTCTCACTGATGCATCGATGTGTGAGGAAGTTAGCTATGGTGTAGAATATATTTCCAATTTTGGATTTCCAATAAGCGACATGAGGACAGAACACCTTAGTCGGGTCGGGCCATGATGTGGGGCAAGGTGCCCACGACATAGTGTAAAACTTATTGAACGCGTGTTTTTGGGAGGTGTCACGACATGGCATAAAGGGACCACATCGTGGCAGCCGGTGTAGTTCAAATCCGGTATTTTTAGGGTTTCTCCCATATTTAAGCCCCTTAACTCTCATTATAAGCCATTTCCCTTCAGCCTCTATCTCCCCATTCCAAAACCCTAGCCTTATTTCCTTAATTTTGAGCTTGGTGACTCTATGTTGAGGTTGTTTGCTTCATTTGGTGAAACTTGGAGAAGAAGGTAGTTCATTTTGGTGAAAGGAAGCAAGGAGCAAGCTTAGACCCAATGTTTTCTTCACATTTTGGAGTGGTTGGAGGTAAAAAGTTCATGTCTTGACCTTTTTTCTTCTTGTTTCAATTATGAGTCCACTTTTGGATATTTTGATCCCATTCTTGAGTGCTTTTGGAGTTTGAAGAACTCCAGAGCTTGATGTGGTGCTCATTTAGTCATGAACTTCTGAGCTAGTGAGAAACGGGTATTAGCTTGAATGTTCTTAGCCCCATGTTTTGAGTTTTGGTCATATTAAGGACCCAATGGACATAGAATGTTAGATCTAACCTTGTAATGGAGTCCAAATGGATAAAGTTGGAAACTTTATCCATTAAGTCAGTATGGAGAAGTAGATCTGGAAGTATGAGATTAGAATTGAAGGGATTAAGCTCTTAATGAGAAAAATGGTAATTTTCTAGTGGACACAACGTAGCAAAGGTAGACACGGCGTGGCAAATTAAAAAACAACAATTGTCCTATCGTGGCATGACCACGGCATGGCTAAGGAAGGCCACGACGTGGCATTGACTTTGACCAAGCTTGACTATTGACTTTTGACCAGTGTGACTTAGGGTCAAACTTGAGGATTTGGGTTGTTGATTAAGGTTCTTCCATGTTTTGGTACTAGAGGGTTCATGGGAGCATGCAGTCTGAAAGGGTATCACATCGCAATGTTTCTGGATTCTTCGATTTCGTAGTGATCTGCTAGATTTGTGTATATATCCTTATATTATAGGATGTTGTAGTAGTAGTATGTTGGTTAGAGTGCTATTGGACTGGTTATCATCTAGTGGGGTGCCTTAGGGGTTGTATGTAGTCATGTAGGATAGCCTGAGAACTCTTGATCTAGGCTTTATTGTTTGTTCCTTGTTTGGTTGTGGCTCTAGAGTATGATTATCTGTTCGGGTGGCTATCTCATCTCTGGTTACTTATGGTTACGCATTTTAGAGGTTGGCTGGCAGCGAGACAGCGTGATGTGAGAGGACTATTAGGTGGTCGTGAGTTATATGTTTGATGTTTGTCTGTGTTATGTGCCTACTTGATCCTTGATTGTTTATATGTTGACATATGGTGGTAGTGGATTGAGGCGGTCATGTTTTGTGTTGTAGGCCAAGATACCTGATGCAGGTTGACTGTAAGCCGTAGGCACAAAGGATCGAGAAGATCGGTTGGGTTGATGCAGTAGGACAACAAACCCTGGGTATTTGAACCCGATGGTTGATTGGAAACGTTGCATGTTGGCATTCTAGTTTGAGGACTGATTGGGCCTGGGTATTCCATTATGATGATTGTGGGTAGTTATACAGGCTTGTATGTTTATCGTATGAGGTGTTTTAGGGGAAACTCATTATGCTTTGCTCTTACCGAGTTGTTTATGTTTTTTAGGGTTTGTTGGTGATCGTGGGAGGGCGAAGGCAGGACTGTACACACTCATCAATATCATTGAGGATTTTGTGTTTCTTATATTATTCTGATTTTCAATAAATGTATTTTGGAATAAGTGGTTTTCTTAGTAATTAATTTATAATTGGGGAGTTTTACTTTAACAAAATGAAATTTTTTTGTTGTAAAAATGGGATGTTACGTTAATCATTTTTAAGAAATTATATTTATTTTTTAAATTGTAAATCTTAAACATCAAATATTTTTACTTAAAAAAATGAAAGTTAATGAAAGATGATCATTTCCTTCCTTTTGATGAATGAAAGAAGAGTGAAGGAAAAAACTAACTGTCACACTCAAAAAATCCTCCTTAATAAATGAAAATAATTTTTCCACTTGTCATCTTCTTATGCATTATGTCACATGTCATTTTTTGGTTTTTTTGAGTTAATTTTTTTCCACATGTTATTCTATAGGTTTTCCTATTTTGTTAAAGTTCACATAATATTTTAATGTAATAATTGCAGTAAATGGAGTAATAATTGAATATCAATTTCATTAATAAACTTACCTTCTAATATTAACATTTCCAAATTAAAGTTCATTAGTTTCTTTTATTTATTTATCTAAATTATTTGTTTAAATTTAAAAGATAAAAAATATTTCAATTTTAATAATTCATTATTATCCTTCTTAATAAACGAAAATAATTTTACCACTTGTCATCTTCTTATGCATTATGTCACATGTCATTTTATGGATATTTTGAGTTAATTTTTGTCCACATGTTATTTTATAGGTTTTCCTATTTTGTTAAATTCTACATAATATTTTTATGTAATAATTGCAGTAAATGGAGTAATAATTGAATATCAAGTTCATTATTAGACTTACCTTCTAATTTTAACATTCTCAAATTAAAGTTCATTAGTTTCTTTTATTTATTATCTAAATTATTTGATTAAATTTAAAAGATAATAAAATATTTCAATTTTAATAATTCATTATTATTTGTATTTTCTTATAAATTCAAAGTTCTCAAATATTTAAACATTTATATTTAACTTTATTTTTTAAATTAAACCATGTAATACATAGGTATCAACACAAGTAAAAAAAATTAAAGATAATATATATGTGTTCTAAGGATGGAAGGATGGATCAACATCGACTAAGGCTCCATTTGTTTGCATCTTAATACCACTTAATAAGGGGTAGATTTGAATCTGTAAGATTCAGACCGTTTGTTTACCTCTTATTTTGTGGTCTTGATCTGAATTTTATCACTTACCGAATCAGAATTGGAAACCAATCTGAAAAGAAAAAAAAAAGACGCCCTAACCCTTTTTATGTTCGCTTGCTTCTCTCGCTTCCTTCCTCTCGTTGATACTCTCGCCCGAAGACCTTCCACCCCTCGTCCTCTGCCGCCGTCGCCGCCCTCCCCAGCGCCATATCTTGCCGTCGCCGACTCCAACAACATCGACATCAGGTTCGTTCTTTTTTCTTCTCTTTTATCCTTTTTTCTCGTTTTTTTTGATGTTGTTTCAAATCACATTCTTCAAATGTAGAAGATTCTCCCTGTTGTCTAAAATATGATCAGCAAAGAAAGAAACGAAAGGAAAGGGGTCTCCGGTCTTTGGCCGGTCGCAAAGGGCAACGAAGGCAGACCAAAAAGAAGTCTTTGATTGAGCAAGGTAAGTAGCGACTAGCTTCATTTTTTTTGTTTTGACAGAAAATCAAAGGAGGGCATGGAATGTTTGGTTTTGATGTGTTCATCGTGAACAGGAGGAGAAGAGGGATCGACTGGAAACATTGTGCGAATAGGGGGTGTTTGGATTGTGGTCTTCGATGGAAGGAGGGGTGTTTGTGGGTTTTCTGTTGACTGTCAAAGGAGAAAGGAGAGGCTGGTACGGTGGTCATGGGTTGTTCCAACAGCCTCTAGCTATTCTTACCTCGACAAGAAAGAAGAAGAACATTTAAGCTTCTAAAATGATGTACTTCTAGATGATTTTAAAAAGCAATGTATTGATTTAATTGTATAAGATCTGAGTAGATTTTAACATGATTTGGATGGTATTATGAGCTAAGGTTGAAAACAAACGCAAGGATTTTAATCAAATATTCTAAAATTATGTTGATTTCTGAAATATATGGGTTGATTTCTAGTTGATTTCTAAAATATGATGTGATGATGTGATGATTTGTTGTTATGTGCTAAAATATGCTGCTAATTTCTAGTTCATTTGCTTAAATATGTTGCTGATTTCTAGTTCATTTGCTGAAATATGTTGTTGATTTTCGATTTGTGATGTTTATGTGATGATTTGTGTTGTTATGTGCTAATGTGTGATGATTTGTGTTGTTTATGTGCTGATTTTTGTTGTTTATGACTTTATGTGCTGAGTTTTGATGTTATGTGTTAATTTTTTATTTATGTTTAATTTGGATTCTATATGGTTTATGTATATTTTTTTATTCTTCAAGAAGTTCATTCATTTATTTTATAAATAAAACATTAAATTCAACAAAAAAATAATATATATAAAGGTAAAATGGTCATTTTTATCATTCAGATCTGTAATTCAGATTATCCAACCAAACAGCTTTTAAAAATTCATATCTTAAGTATTTAGACCCTTTTAATTTTTCAAATCTTAAGAATTAAGATATTGTCATACAACTCCTAAGGCGGCAGTTAGTGAAGAGGCAAAGAAATGATAACTCTCCATTAAAATGGTATTTAGAGTTAAAAAGAAAGAATATTTTGTGGGCCAAGCCCACATTTGATTCGAGAGCCTTTTCCTTTGATCAAAATGGGTATTTTTTTTTAAATATTATTTTACAAAGAAATGGTTATTGGGGTAAGTATGATCTCGAAATCTTTTCCATATAATGGACAACTCTATTGAAATTATATGCAATAAAACAGCTGTATTTTATATAACGTTATCAATATTATCGATTAAATAAACTTTTTTAAATAAATTTGAACTATTAGGTCTACTTTTCGTAACTTATAAATTCTTTATAATATTTTAAAATTGGTATCACTTATTAATTACTAATTTTAAATACAAAATAACTTTTTTAGAACGGCAGAAATATATAAACAATTCAAAAAAAAAAAAAAAAAAAAAAAAAGAACCTAGCAAGAAGCTAAAAAGGAATGTTCAACCGGCATTACACTTAAGTTAATATTGGGTTTTTAAGCCACAACATTCAATTGAGATGAAATTTAAACCTACTAGAACACCAAATAAAATAATAAGAAATTTTTTTTTTAACCGGCAAATCAATAAAACTCCTTTTTTGGAATCTCATTACCAAAAATAGTGTTATTTCTAAACATCCAAATATACCATCAAGTGACAAAAAAATACCCTCAAGAACCTCCTCAACTTTTTTCTTCAATTTGACAGAATCAAGTACAAAATCATTTATCGTCATTAATTTTCCATCATTGTTAGAGTACAGTCTTGTTTTTTCTTATTTTGTATCGCAACCTTTACTATAACTTTTCATGTAATAATATAACGGAAATCAATAAAATCATTCTCCATCGATAAAATGGTATTAAACCCATTAAAAAGTTCATGTTCTTGACTCTTTGTTTTTAGGTCAGTTAGTAAAAAGTGATCAATATGGGCCACATAATCTTATTGCACTAAACTTGGGCCAACTCGAAGTCATACCCGAACCGAGCAAATGTGTGTTACGCTAAAATTGAAATGTTGGTTAGAAATAGATTTTTTTAAAAGTTTGAAATCGGTTTTTTCTGATACACTGAATCGAATCTGTTTTTTAACCGAAAAAATTGTTTTTTTAAAGCAATTTCAGAACCGACTATAAGCGGAATTGGTATAGAGAAAATCGATTTTAAAACAAAATGGTTTTTAAATAACTAAAACCAGATTAAAACAACATTTCGAAGCTATGTTACCTATATTTTATTAGCATGATAATAAAATTATTACTATTAATCAAGCCGGTCACTCAATCTTTGGTCGAACCGGTCTCCAACGGTTATATTTCAGAATCAAACGGTCCACAGACTCATCCAAACGGGTAATCCCTCATCTCCCAAAAGAAGCACGTTATAAATACCTTCTACATACTTCCAAACCATTTTCACACCCAATCTATGTTTCTCTTTTTAATCTATGTAGAAATCCATCAAATTTAAAAATCGATAGTTTTCTAATTCTAAACCATCATAAAATGTTAAGAGTTAAAGGAAGTAGTTATCGTCCTGGTAATTTTGGTAGTTTTGGTAGTTTTGATCTAAATGCGATATATGAGGTATTTAGCAAAGGAAAGATGTATCACATGATTTGGACTAATTTTCCACAACTTTAACACATTGATTTCATATTTAAATTTTAAGATGTAATCGAGAGTCTAAATATTATGGATCAATATTTTGGTCTACATGACAATGAATACTTATCGAGATATATGGCGTAAATCACCAACTTTTATGTCTAGGCCACCAAGTCATCAAACTAGTTATTCTTCGAGATCACTCACTTTAATAAGTATCGATAACTCATGAATTAATGATTATTCTCAATCAAAACATTCAAGGGTTCAAACAATTTTAGACAAACTTTTAATTTATAAAGGAATCGACTACGTTGTTATGTAACTACCACATAATTTACATAATCAGATACTCTAAAATGGTGGAAAGACAAAGAACATTCATGTCAATATAAAGTCCTAGCTTTAATAGATGTGTATAGTAACATATCTTCAGATGTTTTCTTTTAATGGCAGGATATTAAGTGCTTGAAGATTTACATCAAGTCATCAATCGATGCAAATTTTAGTGATATAAATGACTACTATAAATCAATGGAGAGAGAACAAAACAAATTAGATCTTAAAGATGTTCTAACCTACATGGAAAACCGATTTTTAAATTTTGTATATTAGTGAAATAGCAAAGTTTAAGAGTAGTTTCAAATTTATTTACACATTTGTTTTGATAAAAAAAAAAGGAGGTATATTGGATACAAGAAACTTAGTTACTATTAGATAATTATGATCATGTATCTAAATAAGTATCTGTATTTGTGTTTGATTTATCTCTGTGTAATTATAGGAGATTATTGTTGTAAACTATAATTATAAATACATACCTCACACTCGATTATAGAATGCTTTTGAATCAATCTCATCTTACATGGTATCAACCTACCTACCCCTCCTCATTCATTGTTTTTTTCTCTTCTCTCAACCCCTAGCGATTTCATATCTTCCTGGTACCTGCATCATGTCAACCTCCATCGACGACATTTTCACGATGAACACCCTGTTTCACATGATTCCATTAAACCTAGTTCCACAAACTATCTCTTGTGGAGGAACTAAATGTTACCTCTTTTCTCTTATCAGAAGTTAAACTCCTACATTGACGGCACCTCTGTTTCCCCACCGTAGACTATTAATGTTGACAACAAATCACTTCCTAATCCCACTTTCTCTACTTGGACTGATCTTGATCAATGAGCTGTTATTCTTCTCAACTCTTCTCTTATTGAAGAATCAGCCGCAAAAGTTCTTGGCTTATCTACCTCTCATGAGATTTAGGTTGCTTTGGAAAAAGCTTATAGCAACTCTTTTGTCAAACGGATACACTCTCTTCGTGACTCTGTGTGACACATGACCAAAGGTAACCTCTATCTCTAATTTCAGTTGAAAATCTAAAACATCCTGTGAAGTTGTGACAAATTGGTTACCATCGGTCAACCAGTTGATGAGATGGATAAAATCCATCAGTTCCTCTATCGATTGGGTCCTTCATTCGAGACCTTCTCTACTGCCATTCGCACAAATAAACAAACTCCTATTTTTTTGTGATCTTATAGCTCAGGTTCAGGGCCGTGAGTTATTTATTCAGAGCTTGCATGGAACATCTACACCACCTATTGCATTTGTGTCCTAGTGTAACGTCCCAATTTTCAAGGCCAAAAAATTTCATTTTTAATTAAGTAATTTATAATATAGTTTACCAACAACATTGCCAATGTCATATCAATTTATACAAACCGTAGCAACGTGTCTCAAAAACCATATCATCAATAGTAATAAAAATCAGAGTACAATCCCAGAAAACTCAATGCGAAAATCCTGTATGTGTGTGATGCGCTGCTACACCGTCGGCTCCTTCCCCTTGGATGAAGAGGTACCTGAAACCAAAACTGAAACTGTAAGCACAAATCTTAGTGAGTTCCCCCATCATACCACATACCATACAATCATACATACTGTCGGACAATTTTAGGGTGCCCGACCTACCCATGTCAAGCCATTTTGGGGTGTTGACTACCCGTGTCAAGCCATTCGGGGGTGTTGACTACCCATTTCAGGCCATTCTGGGGTGCCTGCCTACCCTCCGGTCTATCTCAGCCGGTCACGGGGACTATTTTACCCCTACTACTATCAAATAATAACATATCGTAAACATGTTGTCAGACATATCTGGGGTGTCCGACCTACCCTTCGGTCCTAACAACCAATCGGGGGGACTATTCCCCTTCTATCTCACTATCACATAGAACATAACATACAACCACATAGAACACATCAAGTAATAGCAAACCAGACAATTATCACAAAGACAATAATCTCAGCTGTAATCAACTACTTGTGGGTCGGCCTTGGTACCTTAAACCTACTTCTACTGGAAGGCAACTCACCTCGAAAACTGCATGCTGAATCTCGTGGAAAGTAGTCTCTAACCGCTGCTCTGATGACTCCCGGCTAACATAAACACATTAACACCTAATCATAGTTTATAACACAACTTAGGGTAAAATGACCATTTTACCCCTTGGTCCAAATGGGACATTCAGGAGTCCCAATTATAATATATTAAGCCCATTCCTCCATTGGCCTATTAAAGACTCTTGAAGGCTCACTAATTTCCCAATTCCTGAATTGGGCCCCATCCCCCTAATTGGGCCCAAAAGCTCCAAATCCAAAAGTAACAAAACCAAGGGTCCAATCTTGACCCAATAGGCCCAATGCTTTAGTTCCAAATTTCTAAGTCCAAATTGGTACTCCTTAGTGGGCCACAGGGCCCCAAGCCCAGGCCCAGATCCTTAAGGCCCAAAAGCCCACGGTTTCCATTCTGCACATGCACGCGCAAACGAAGGTTGACCGTAAAGGGTAACGGACCGTGAACCACCCCAGTACGCATAGCGTACCAGGGTTTACGCTTAGCGTATTACCCAGTTTCCTTGGGACTTCACTTTCTAACTTAATCCATTAAGTCTTTACGTCCAAAATGTAGATCCAGGCCCTTTAAGGCCTCCCAAGCCATAAAATTACAAGCTTTAGGTGCTTGCATGGATGGTTGAGGTCAAGACATGATTTTGGTCCATTATACCAACTTTAAGACCATCTAACCCTTGCATGGTTTTGGCTTAACCACCAAGATCTGATTTTTATGACCCTAGGTGCTTCTAAGTCTAAAAGGACAGCTCTTAAGCTCTGGAACCAACAATACTAAAACACTCCCAACAATGGCGTCAAAAAGGAACTAAAACCCCCAAATAAACAAATCTAAGCATACAATGGTCAAGTAGGGAGCTTGATACCTTAAAAGATTCTGAAATGGTGTCAATCCTCTAGATTTACAAGATTTTGGTGGATCCTTGCTTCTTCTTCAAGCTCCTTTTTTCTTTTCTCACTAAAACAACACAAACACCCACAAATGGCTTCTAGAACACAAAGGCACACAAAGGGAGCTAGGATTTTCATGGTAGCTGGATAAGAGTGAAGGGAGGCTGAACCATCAGGGGTTATGTTCTTTATATAGGGATAAAACTCTAATTTTTAGGGTTTAAGGATCTGCACACGTACGTTAGGCGTACTTGCATGGCTTCCGCGTTTCCTTTTCCTGAGTACGCTGAGCGTACATAACAATGTACGCCCTGCGTACGAGGTTCCTCAGCCCACTCTTAAGGCCCAAAGTCAAAGTCCAATCAAACAACCCATAAATTTATTAAGGAAAATACTCATAATACCTGGAAAAATCCTGGATGTTACACCTAGCAGACATGGTTTACTGGCAACCGGGGAAGACAACAAAATTCTTCTCAGGGAGGTGGTGGTTTTCATGGCTCCACCAACAGTGGCAAAAGGACGTAGAGGAAGGCGTGCACCCCATTTTCAACTTTGTCGAACCAATGGGCATTATGCCTCCACCTGTCCAAATTTACACACATATGCATCTAATGTTGCCACCACTTATTCCAGTCTTGCTCAAGCCTTTCATTCTCAATGTTATGTTACTCAAGGGAATCTTGACTGGTATGTTGACTTTGGATCCACCGCTCACATGACCTCATCCCTAGATAATGTCACTAAACCAACTCCTTAGTCAGGTAATTTCCATGTTTCTTTTAGTAATGGAGAAAAACTCCTTATTTCTCATACTGGTAGCTCCATGATCTCAAAAAATTTGTTGTTACGTGATGTTTTGGTTATCCCTAGGTTAATCAAAATTTTATTATCTATTAGCAAGCTCACTCTTGATCATCCCGTTGATTTCCTTTTCTACCAACCCTTTTTAACTATTCAGGACAGGTCAGGCAAGCAGGTGATAGCCCAAGGAATATGTGAAGATGGCTTATATGTGCTTCGAGATGGTCCAAACCCTTTAATTTTGGTTCCTGGTGCTCCTACCAAGGCTTCTTTTGAACTATGGCATAATCGATTAGGACATACTCCATTTGATGTTAATTTTGTTTTAAGTTGTAACGTCCCAAAAAACACTAATAAAAAATTTTCATTTTAAAATCATTAATTCCATACATCATATGTCTCAGAAACAACCACGATACAAATAATCCAAAACATCGTAGTAACAAAAATCATAAATACGGAAACATGAGGGGGGGGGATGTTGTGCCATCATGTTGGGCCTTTCTTTTTCGTATCAGAAGTACCTGAAACCATAAACATAATTGCACACACAAAGCTTAGTAGGAACCCCCAAAATACCACATACAACATACACATAAATATAACAACATGTGGTTGTATCGGGTCCGTGTCAGCCCTCGAGTCTGTATCAACCTCATGTAACAACAAATAGTCATGTCGTATTCATATAAACCCCTGAGTCTGTATCAACCCCGAGTCCATAATGACTCCAAACCCATATTGGCTCCATGCATATAACATACATTCATATCAGTAATAGTCACATAGTCCCAAATACTCTACACATACAAATCAGTGGGTCAGCATTGGTGCCTTCGACCCACTAGTGTGGTAAGAAGAATCACCTCACAGAAAATGCTCTACTGCTACTATTCTCACTAACAGAGTTTTGTTGCTACGAACCACCTATTCAGTCAGACCAAATAAATCATGAGTTCTTCCTCCAAACTAGGTGCTTGACCAAAAGTCAACTCAAGTTAAAAGTCAATGGTCAAAGTCAAAGGTCAACACCGACTTTAGTTAACCGCTACGTTGTGGCCACGTCCTAGCCCTCTACTAACAGCCAGTCATGATTTTCCCCACCTCCATGCCGTGGGCATTGGGTTTTCATCAACTTAATGGATTAAGCTATTTTCTTCAGTCCTAAGGGATCCAAATTTCAGATCTGGTCTGAAACAAAGTCTAGAAGGATAAAGTTTCCAACTTTACCCGATAAGCCTGCCGAAAAGGTCAAAACCTCAAGCCCTAGTTTCAAACATGCTAAATAAGACGTGACTTTCCCCATTAAGCATTCGTTCCAAAAAGTACTTAACTCATTTACTCTAGAACAGTTTCTAATACCAAATCCAACATACAAGTTGGTGCTTTATAGACATGCATGTCCAATGCATTTCTTGAAGCCATAATAATCCAAAAAGAGGGTTTTTCCATGGAAATATCATGCATGGTTCAAAACTTCGCAAGAATCCAGATCCAACCCAACAATTACGTCAAATGTCCCAGAGATCCGTAAAGTTGCAAACTTTATGAGATCCTAACAATCTAAAACACATGAACATAAAGATTTAGGGACAAAACATAAGATCTATCAACCTAACATGATAGAAATCGAGTCTTGGACACTTACAAAGGTCCAGAAGATTACCAACACAAAGGATGAGGACTAGCTTGTTGAATCTTAGCTCACTTCTTCTTCTTTCTTCGTTCCAAGGCTTTAATAACACTAACAAGGGCTCAAAATGAGAGAGGGAGAGGGGGGATTTAGGGTTTCTCAAGTCTCAAAGAGGCTAATGGAGGTTGAGGGTAAGCAAACTCTATTCTCATCATTCCTTTAAATAGAGAGGAAAACCCAAAAAATAGGGTTTCTCAATTGCCAACTGCTATGGCGTGGCCTATACCTCCACATTGTGGCGGTTTAAATGAAACATGTAGCCTAATCTTGACTCTCCGCGTCTTGGTGCCTCCCTACCATGTCATGGCACTTAAACTGCCAAGAAATTGCAAAATATAAAGTCCCTCGGGATTCGGGTGTTACATGAACAAGATGGGTGTTTTGTATGTTACTTTTATTTTACCAAAACCTGTTTTATGTGAACCTTGCAACTTTCAAAAGGATAAAGACTATCGTTTGATTTGAATCTTAAACGTGCTTTACATCCATTATATTTGGTGCACTGCGATTTATGGGGACCGACCCTGTTTCCTCTGATTCTTATATTTGTTATGCGATTTTTGTAGATGATCATTCTCGGTTTACTTGGTTTTATCCTTTAAAAAGCAAAACTATTTTTATGCAGTCTTAACTGCCTTCATTAAGCTTGTTCAAACTCAATTTTCCAGGAAAATTAAATTATTTCAGAGTGATGGTTACATGGAGTTTTTCAATCCTACAGTTCACAAAATCTTTGAAGACAATAGTACTTTTCATCAAATCTTGTGTCTTTATACACCTCAACAAAATGGGCATGTAGAACGTAAACACGGACACATTGTCGAAACTGGCCTAGCCATGCTATTTCACTCTCATGTTCCTACTTCTTATTGGGTGGATGCCTTCAGTTCAATCGCCTTCATTATTAATCTTTTGCCCACCAAGTTACTCGATAATTGCTCTCCATTTCAGCTTCTTTATTCAAGACTTCCCCGTTATGGGAATTTTCGCACCTTTGGTTGTTTTTTTATGCATATTTTGTTGGATTAGTGTCTAAGTCCATAACTATTTTGATATGTACTTGACCCGATGGTGCATGGTCCTTTTGGGTTGCCTTCACCAAAGCAACTTGATTGGAGAAATAAATAGAGAGAGAGGTTATTATGATTTATTAATATGTTATAAGAATAATATATTAAAGGAGAAATCATATTTGTTTAATTAATATTGGTCAATAATTAATTAAGAATTAATTTTGTGATCAAATGTAATTAATTAAACTAGAGGGGCTGAATTGTAATTATGTGATAGTTACAAAATAAGGTAAGGATTATCTTATTGATAGGTTGGACGAATTTGAGGTGATAAGGACCGTAGAATTCGACTATGATAAGGATTCAAGGCTTATCTTATGGGTTGCTTGGTAAGCAAGCAACTAGATAAGGATATGGACTGAAACCCTATCTCTACACCTATATAAACCCCCTTTGGCTCTTGATTTCGTCCAGACCTTCCCAAGGCTTCTTAGGGACGAAATCTTATACCTCTCCTCTCTCTTTATACTTTCTCCATTTGCTCTTGGTGTTTGTAAGCCATTAGAGGAGTGACACTTGTGACTCTAAGCCTTCCAAAGTCAATTCAAGGAAGAATTGGGATTGTTATTGCAACATAACAATCAAGGTAACATCTTAAACCTAATTGTATGTTAATATCAATTCCCATATGCTAGAATTAGGGTTTATAGCCTTGGATAACTTGCATGTACAATAGAGAAACCTAGATCCAAGCATTAGGGTTTGTATGAGCACATAGGATGTTCTTAGGACCAAAACTCATCAGTGGTATCAGAGACTAGACTGGTTTCTATTGTATTGATGCTTGATATGTATGAAAATCTCAATTGTATGAACTTGACATATTAGGGTTTATTGCCAATAAACCCTAGGAGGCTAGGGTTTTTTTGAGATTAGGTTTTGCAAACCCTAATTTGCAAGAGTTTGAATAAGATCTTCAAATCCTTTCCTTAAACCCTTAAATTTCGAAATCTAGGGTTTGTTTTAATCCCTTGATTTTCGAAATTAGCCTCCTCCCCAAGATAAGATCCTAAATTTTAGGGATTTGGATTATCCCATATCTTGTAATTATCCTCTAATTGTTAAATATGGTAATTATAGATTTTGCATTATCCTATCCTTATTTTCGAAATCTATAGAGATATTTAAGGGATTAGGATATCTTAAGTGTATAAATGGTAATTATCCTCATGATTTAGATAATCCCTTATGATTTAATAATTAAATTAATAGTCTAATTCACGATAATTATTAAATCAAGAGTTTTAATATTTAATTTTTTTAATTTAAATGTCATAAATTCGAAATTTTTTAAGAAAGATTAAAACTAAATTGTTTTGAAAAGTTTCAAAACTTACCCCCAAGTTTTGGAATTTAAATTTTGATTAATTGTTTAATTTTGATGTATATTTAAATTCTAAACCCTAATGTTTTGAAATGTTTCAAAACTTGCCCTCAAGTTTTGGAATTTAAAAGTTGATTAAAAGTTTAATTAAGAATGTTAAATTCTAAAACCTTATTATAGTTTTGAAAAAGTTCAAATCACACCCTTATGGTTTTATTAATTAATTAAGATGTATAATTAAAAGAGGTTTAATAAATCCATAAAGTTTTTGGTTTAAAATTTAATTGAATTAAAAGTATAATTGTTAAATTTGACCACCTAATATTTTAAAAGTGTAAAATACACCCTATACTATATATAACATTAAAAGTCTAACACGATATATATGTATGAGTAAAAGTCAGTCTTACCGTTAGTAGGCCTCATTCACGAAGCTAGTCTATAAGGGGTGTTTAAGGAAATTGCCTATAAAATGGCGATTGAATGGGTATCCACTCTTACCCACCGCACTCTTGACTAGTGGAGGGTCGTTAGCCGAACGGGTAGGATGGGACAAAACCTTCCATTATAAGTATAATGAATTACTAAAGTAACTAAATGTTTTCATAAAATTCTCAATCTTAGTTACTTAGGCAAAAGTGAATTGATGCAATTCCATGAAATTACACTTTGTGCCCTTGCGAAGACGTTAGTGGAGCGTGTGTGGTTTACCGGCACACTAAATGGTTCTAAGCAAAGGTAGCAAAGGGTGACTCAATGTTTGTCATAGTTCGGTGGAGCGTGTGTGGTTTACCGGCACACCGAATAGGTGACTGTAACATGTGAGGGCACCATGTAAGTTTGCATGGTTATTCACACCCGCTTTGTGATCCTCGGCATCCCAGTCACAAACAAGAGGGGCATATCGAGATTTAAACATGCCATTGAAAGTTCAATGAATCTCAAAGGATCTAGGAGTTTTCATAGATTTAAAACTTAAGTTCTTTTTCGTGGTGGAAATTAGTGAATCGTCATTCACTTACCTTCAAATATTTTGCAATTAGGGTTACGACATCCCTCTCCCGAGTTGTAGAATATTGTGTTGGGTCCTAGCCTTAGTATTTCATTTGGGTGATTTACAAAGGACTCAATCTATCAACTAACTTGAATTCGTTTTCTCCCATTTTTGTAGATGTCAGAGTTCGACAACTATGGTTTTCCCAAATCCCGTGGAACAAGCCTTCCACATGAAGATGATATTCCACGATTCGATCAAAGAACAAGAAATCATGCTTCACTTCCTCCACCTCCTCCAATTATTCTCCCTAACCCACAAGTTCAAATACTTGAAAAGTTCAAGATCACTCAAGCCCTTTTGGCAAGTAAACATAAAGAAGGAAAGTCGGTGTGTGCACACGTCCTAGGGATGAAGTCACAGATTGATAGGTTAAGAATGTTGGGATCCGTTGTCTATGAGGAAATGGCTGTTGATTGGGTTCTTCAGTCACTTCCTAACTCATATAGTGAGTTTGTAAGAGAGTATTATATGATGAACCGCGACGTGACCCTTATAGATCTCACCTATATGCTTATTGCTGCTGAATCAGCAATGGTTTGGCGCAATAGAAAAGCAAAATTGATTGGTGAATCAGCCTTCAAGACCTGTATGGATATAGACAATGACAACAAAAGACATGCTATGATCGAAAAGTTTGATCATAAGAGAAAGGAAATGTCTGAAGTAGTTCCATGTCATGTTCCAAAACAGTCAATTTGCTTTTATTGCCAAGAGAAAGGGCATTGGAGACGAAGCTGCCCCATTTACCTAAGAGATCTAAGAGATGGGAGAGTCGAAACGTATGGCTCTAATATAGGTAAAATCCATTAACTAACTCTTTTAAGCTTCTATCCTAGATTCTTAATACATAATGTGATAAGATTACAATTGATGTTTTGTAGGATCGAAGAAAAGAAAGGAAGCTTAAGGGAAGAAGTGAGCAGAATCTAACCATGAAGGAATGGATTTCGACCGCATTTCTCGAAGATTAGATTCTTGAGCTACTACTTAGAGTTAGAATTAGATTGCTAAGAAAGTGTTGGGTTTTGAGCATTCTAACACTCCTAAGTGTACATGCAACCCTAAATACCTTGGATCTATGTTTTCTCTATTATACATGCAAATATGAACATCCAAGGTAATATCCTAATCTAGCATACAAAACAATAACTATAGCAAAATAGAATACATACCTTTTTGGTGTAGAAAGTCTTCATGAAGCTTGAGTGCCTAGTGCTCCAAGTGTGACACCTCAAATGGAATCACAATCATCAAAACACTTGGAATAACTTGAGAGAATTCTACAACTCATGAAATCGGCTAGCCCTTTCTTTTTACACATTAGTCGCCGATTTTGGTCAAGAATAAGATGCTTATATAGTTAGGGTTACACCATGTAAACCCTAATTGACATGGCCTTTCATTTCCATGATCCATGGGTACAAATACACCATGGAGCATCCATGGACCATCCTATGGGTTTAGCCCAACTCGATTATCCATGGAGCATTAGCCCACTATACAAGTATGGATGATTTACACAATCAACCCATATATTTAATTAGTCTTCTTTTGATCACTTAATTAATCCTAGATTAATTCTTGATCAATACTAATTAAATAATCTTATTATTCTTATTATTAATATACTAGAACTTATAATATATTAATAACCATAAGGGTCTTATTTCTCTCATTATAGTCTATCCAAGTGCATGATGGTATGCAACCCAAATGGACCATGCCGGGTCGGGTCAAGTCTTACCAATTATATTTATGGACTTAGACATTAATCCAACAGTCTCCCACTTGGATAAGTCTAAAACTATTATTGCGTATGACTTCAGGAACCAACTGGCAATCGTAGCTCTCAAAAGCTTCTGTCGAACTCTGACCTTGTAGATGAACTCTGACCTTTGTCAATGACTTGTCCGTTAGATAAGGGATCATATATTCCTCCATTCTAGATATCATATGTACTGAGACATGGATTATAATCATTCTCTCTGTCCATTTGTTGTTTCCCGATTTCCGATTTATGACGACTGACTAATTGAACAAATCAAATCAGTCCTAGCCCGGCCGAGCACTTCCATTTGTCATCATCAAATCATCGAGGGGCCCACAGATATCGCTTTTATCCTGAAGGTAAAAGGAATGGATAAACTTCGAATCATATGGCTTGTTCTACTACTTGTTGAATCATACACAAAAGCACGTTTTATAGCACCGAGTTACCAAATGCATTTTCATGCAATCAATGTACTATCAACTCATAGTAACAACTCATATCTCTAGGTTTAAAGAATATAAGATATTATCGTCTCATGATCACTCGTGATAAAATCCATGAAGTGATTCCAATGAGCGCGGGTTGAATCCAATACTAAGAACTTATGAGCACTCATGAGTGTTGTAGCCCTTTGTCCAATACCTTAGACCTCTACAAGCCAACCCATGACAGTCTTAATTCATATCTGCTTCCAACATATGACCGACTGTGGATCGTTTGAATAACTTAGTCATTCTGAAAGAATAACCTAGTTTATTCGGGAAGTCAAAACATGCAAAATGAAACACAATAATAATCGAATCGAATATGGTCTCAGAACTTATGAATATAAATAAAACGCCTATTTATTTATCACCATATGATTACACATTATTCATTGTATACTGTTTCAGCTATCAACTTTATTCTTGAATTTAAAACAATAGTTGTCCCATGCTCCAAGCATGTACACTATGTTTTCTTAAACACTAGTCATGCCACACACCAAGTATGCATACTATGTTTGTCTATGATCTTTACTTTGTGAACTATATCAATTGAACATAACTTCAATGATTCTCTTTTCACACTCCCAAATCCTTACTGCAAATGCAAGAATTCCAAATTCATGCCATTTACTGAAATCTGTTAGATTCTAAACTTATATGCATTGATACTCTTGTAACGATTATGCACAAACTCACAAAGACTTGGCAACAATCATTACAGAGTATTCCAAAGGAGATCAACTCCTTGGAAATATCCTTCTTGCATTAAGTTTCCTTAATCTTACACAGATTGAAAATTCTAACTTTGAAACATTTCCAGATTCCATTTTGACTATCACTTCTGAACAAGAGTCGCCTCCTTACAGATTATGTCAATATGGTCCTTCCAGAATTATCACTATACTTCCAATTGTCCTTGAGTAACCAATCTTTGGTAAACCTTAGATTGTCCTCGACAATTGTTTAATCCTTTTAGTCATATCCAGTTCTAAACCTTTTCCCTTCTTAATGCCCCAGGCATTTGGAAAATTTTAGAAAGGATGAATATAGCACATGTAATCGATCCTATATCCGAAGCATATGGGACACGATTCATGATGTCTCACATAAAGACTAAACCAGTCTTTTGCTATAACATTTCCATTTCTATTTGCCAAGTTCTCATAATTCAGATTATGAAAAGGGATGCCGTAATCATAATCGAATATTAGAACGCAAATAATGGACCCGTATACAGAATTTCCTTATGTTGAGCCATTCCAACATGAAATTCATATATATCCTTGACTAAATGATTAAAACCTCACGATCTAAGCTTATAGATTTGAGATGAAGTATAATTTCCTCTCCCTTAATTATAGCAAAACAACTTTTCCCAATTGAAACCTTTTGTTTTCTATAATTAACATTGCTAACTTGCAATACTTATCATAATTATCATGCTCCCACTAACATGATGATTATTAGCATAACACTTATGCTCCCACTAGCTTTGACATGTACTCAGAAATTAGCTGGACTTCTAGAAATCAATACTTCATGGACTTTCTTACCAAAGTTCAGATTCCTGATATTAGATTGTTTTGATAAAACTTTATCAAAATCATACACCTTCCCTTAGATAGCACACTTGTGTGTCTAAACAATTATGAAGAGGTATGCCGTAATCATAATGGTTAGACCTTTTTGCCATTTCTCACAAGTCCATATTAGTGTGCCGGTTAACCACACGCGCTCCACTAACGACTTTGAGAATGCAAATATCACAATTGCTATCTAGCTAAAATCTACTTAGTGAAAGTGTTTCCTCACCATCATTTTCATGAATCGGAGAGAAACCTTGTGACATTTAGATTTAATGGTGTATGAGTTCCTACCCATATGAATTTGTCAAAACCATAATCATAAGACAAAGATAATGACAAATCCAAAACCATATGGATTGAACTCAATCTTAACTTCTTGCCACCTGGCAGCTCAAGGGCCTGCCATTGCTTCCGTTGTTGTGCAACAAATTGAGAACTCTAAGAACTCATATGCATAGCCAACTTTACGGGAATGGGCACAGAATATGTCAACACGATAGGTTGTAAACCTCAAGTCGTGTGCTAGTGAAGAACTTCAGGTTTTATTCTTGATTAGTTCTTGAGACTTTCAAGACCTTTAAGACTCCCACTGTCCTCTTGACATATAAGACTCCCTTGTCAAATATCCAAGAGATAGTGCGGATTCTAATCAAGACAAACACTTCACACAATTGGCCTTAGTTGGTCCTTGTTTTATCCAAAACATCACAACTTACTAATTTCAAATGTAAAAGAGTAGAAAACTTTTACTCTCACATTTGACAAGTGTTTTAAACCTTCTTTAAGACATGTCACTCAAGTTACAATCTTGGAGTATGACTCTAAGACTTGTATTGGAACGAAGTATGACTTATCTTCTTGATTTAACCACTTCACCAATTCATAGCTCCTCTTCTTAGCTATCAGAATGCACTTAGAGGATGAATTGTGATTAGGTCTCTAAATCATTAAGATGATCACAAAACTGATACTAAAGTACTCTCCTATCTTTTCATATTTGAGAAACGTTTCTCCCTCTGCCTAATTTGATTCTTCTTATTCGCTCTGCCATACATTGGAACCCTTTTCCAATGTCTCAGAATTACACTTAAGCTTGTAAGTATAATCATATTTACTGAGCTTTAGTAAACTATGACGAATAGTTTTATCAATCTTTTGTGGTGGACTTAATCAGTGCACAAGAATGTGTACTCGATCCCTTAGTCCTTTACTTGACTCACACATCCATGTGAACAAGTAATTAGTCTTAATTTTTTCCAATACTTGAAAGTTCTCATTCATCATGCTATACAACTTGCATGATTCCAAGTTTCGGTCCAATTGAAACTTGGGTGATGAGAATCTTTCCTTATTTGGTAAATATAGACATTACCACAAATGAAAGAATCAATTTCATATTTCCACTCTTGCTCTTAATGGAATCATATAAGCAACAATTTTTCCTCAAATGACATTGTAAGGATATTTTGAAAATAAATAAATTCAAAATTTTTCCTTTTATTTTAAAAACTTTGCGGAAAAACTTATCCTTACAATCCATATAAAAACTTGTTGTTATCTATTCCTTAAGCAATATCTCATAACTCCTAAGAAGTAGCTCAAGAATCCGATTTTTCAAACTATGCGATAGAAATCCATCTACGCCATCAGATTCAGCATATTCTTATTTTAAGTTTCTTCACTTTTCTTTGATTCTTAAACATCACCATATGACCCAGTCACATCATGTATCAAGAATCTCATAATAGAAACTTAACAGAGTTAGATAGTGGAATTTACCTGAAGTAGAGTCAAACTTATTGACTTTAACATCCTTAGGTGAATTTGGCAGCTTCGCAACCAATGCCCCTTCCTTTGGCAATATAAACATATGGACCCTTTGATAAAGGTACACGAGACTATCACAGACTTAGCTTTTCTCTTTACCATTTGGTCAACCGAGTTGACTATGGCCGATCCCTTTCCATTGGGAAGAGAATGCTTTCCGGGATTTCCTGTGTCACTATTGTCAATGTCCATCAAGTTTTAAGGAAGTTGATCTTAACAAATAGATAAGATCATTAAGGGTCTTGTCATAGTCTGTTTCATAAGTGTTCCAAAAGAACTCACTATGTGACTTAGAAAGTGATTGAACCACCAACTTTCTCAGGACTTTGACACCCAACTCTCCCGGCTTGTCAATATGTGACTACATCTCCAAGATGTGATCACACCTAGACCTTGCCTTGCCAATAGGGCTTGAGAGACCTTGAACTTGTGGGTTAGGGAGAATAATTGGAGGAGGAGAAAGAAGTATGATATCCATGGGACATCATCTTCATTAGGAAAGCTTGTTTCAACCAGACATGTTTTGGGAGATATTCAAGATAGTTGATCTTAAGTCCTTAATATGACACCCAATATGAAATATTAAGGCTAGGACCCAACAAACTATTTTATAACTTAGAAGAGGTATGCCGTAATCCAAGCTATAAAATATTTGAAGGTAGGTGAATGACAATTCACCAATTTCCACCAAGATAAACGAAATGTATTATTAGGTTTTAATTGGTTTTGAAACTCCTAGATCTTTAAGATTCATTGAACTTTTCAAAGGCATGTTTCAATCTCGAGTGTGCCCTTCAGGTTTTGTGACTGGGATGCCGAGGATCACAAAACAAGGTGTGAAGTAACCATGCAAATCACTTGGTACCCTTAATAAATTACCCCTCAATCGATGTGCCGGTTAACCACACACGCTCCATCGATACTATGATAAATATTAAGTCACCCTTTACCTACCTTGTTAAGTCCAAGTTAGTGTGCCGGTTAACCACACACGCTCCACTAACGACTTTGACAAAGTGTAAAGTGTAATTTCATGGATTAGCACCTTATTCACATTTTCCTAAGTAACTAAGATTGGGTATTATTAAGAGTTTAGTTACTTAGTATTATCATTAATACTTTTAATGAAGGGAGAATTCTAGTCCTGTCAAACCCGTTCGGCTAACGACCCTCCACCAGTCAAGCAAGCGGTGGGTGAGAGTGGACACCCATTAAGTTGCCATTTTATAGGCAACAACCTTATACCCACCTTATAGACCGGCTTCGTGAATGAGGCGTACTAGCGGTAAGACTGACTTTACTCTTATACATATATATATATATATATATATATATATATATTATTAACTTATAATATTATAAAGTATAAGGGTTGAATTTTAACTTTTAAAATTCTAAGGGCTAACTTGGAATTAAAGTATTCATAAGGAAAACTTTTCAAATTCCAAAACTTGAGGGCAAGTTTTGAAACTATTCAAAACTAATTAATTCCATAACTTATGTGTTTAAAGTAGTTTTAATCCAAAAACTCTTCAAGTTCCATAACTTGAGGACAAGTTATGGAAGACTTTAAACTAATAAAAGAACTAACTTTTCTTTATTTTATAACTTATGGATTTAATTATGGTTACATATTTTTCTTTAATGAAGTGACTCTTGAACTTCCATAACTTGAGGACAAGTTATGGAGTCATAAAAAAAAAATTATTCAATGACACAAGACTCTTCATTTTGTAACCATTGCCAACTTTTATGAATTTTATGAGTCTTTAATGTGACTCTTCATGTAACTTGAGGACAAGTTACACAAACACATTTTATACTCAACTCTTAGATCAAAATGGATTGAAAACAACTATTTCAATTAATTTTTCTATTAATCTAAGCAACTCATAAGAACAAGATAATTCAAATCAAACTTTTTCATGTAATTAGTCTAAACCTTAAACTAATACAAAACATGAATCTATTGACAATTATCTTTGAAAATGGATTAGCATGAACATTACCACATCAAAAACAAGTTTATAAGTTCAAAAACAACTTAGGGTAATGTTCCTAGTCCATTTCTAGCCAAAAACGTCGAATATATGTTGTCTGGGGGTCCAACTCGTCGAGTGCACGAACCAACTCGGCGAGTTGGATGCATTTTGCCTTGGACTCGGCGAGTCCATTCATGGACTCGGCGAGTCTGCTGGGCAGACAGCATCAAAACTCGATTTTCCAGCTTCTATTGCAGGTATAACAAGAAAACAAGCCTAGGCTCTGATACCACTGTTGGGTTTTGAGCATTCTAACACTCCTAAGTGTACATGCAACCCTAAATACCTTGGATCTATGTTTTCTCTATTATACATGCAAATATGAACATCCAAGGTATTATCCTAATCTAGCATACAAAACAATAACTATAGCAAGATAGAATACATACCTTTTTGGTGTAGAAAGTCTTCATGAAGCTTGAATGCCTAGTGCCCCAAGTGTGACACCTCAAATGGAATCACAATCATCAAAACACTTGGAATAACTTGAGAGAATTCTACAACTCATGAAATCGGCTAGCCCTTTCTTTTTACACACTAGTCGCCGATTTTGGTCAAGAATAAGATGCTTATATAGTTAGGGTTACACCATGTAAACCCTAATTGACATGGCCTTTCATTTCCATGATCCATGGGTACAAATACACCATGGAGCATCCATGGACCATCCTATGGGTTTTAGCCCAACTTGATTATCCATGGAGTATTAGCCCACTATACAAGTATGGATGATTTACACAATCAACCCATATATTTAATTAGTCTTCTTTTGATCACTTAATTAATCCTAGATTAATTCTTGATTAATACTAATTAAATAATCTTATTATTCTTATTATTAATATACTAGAACTTATAATATATTAATAACCATAAGGGTCTTATTTCTCTCATTATAGTCTATCCAAGTGCATGATGGTATGCAACCCAAATGGACCATGCCGGGTCGGGTCAAGTCTTACCAATTATAGTTATGGACTTAGACATTAATCCAACAGAAAGATGTGTTAGCATAGTTTTTCAATGAATTGCATTGTAAGGACAAAATTTTTCCGCAATAAAATAATTTTTGATTTTATATTATTTATTTATCCTTGCAATGGCGTATATGAAAAAATTGATGTTTGAATGTTTCTATAATGGATTTGGTTCTTATTTATGGAAAGTCGAGAATTTACCAAATAGGGAGAGTTTCTCATCGCCCAAGTTTCAATTGGACAGAAATTTGGAATCACGCAACTTGGTTGCATGATGAATGAGAAATTTAATATTTGGAAATTAGACTAATTCGTTGACAAGTGTCAAGTGAAGGACTAGGAGATCGAGCACACAAAGTTGCGTGTTGATCAAGTCCACCATAAGAGTAACAAAGATATTCGTCATGATTTACTAAAGGTTTAGTAAATGTGATTATACTTACAAGATTAAGTGTAATTCTAGATTGATTGAAAAAAGGTTTAAATCAATAGTAGAACGAATAAGAAGAATCAAGTAGGCAGAAAGATAAAAGTTTCTCCATTCTAAGAAGAAGGGAGAGTACCTTTTATGCTTTATGATGGGTCTTAATGATTAAGAACCATATCTCAATTGATCCTCTAAGTAAATCTTAGCACAATTGTATGTTTAAGAAGAGGAATCAAGGATTGAAGAAATGGTTAAATCAAGAAGTCTATCGTACTTCGTTCCAATGACAAGTATTAAAGTTAAGATTGTGACAATGAGTGAAAAGTATTAAAGGTTTATAACATTCATCAAATGTGGAAAGTTGTGATGCCTTGGATAAGACAAAGACCAACTAGAACCAATTTATGAAGAGTCTTGATAAAAGCTACACTAACTCTTGAATATTTGTTTGTCAAGAAATGTTTATTGACAAAAGGATCCTATATGTCAAGGAGTCAGTGGGAGTCTTAATGGTCTTGAAAAGTTTTAAGAACAAATCAAATAGACCTTATCAATCATCACTAGCACACGAGTTGAGGTTTATGACCTATCGTGTTGACATCATTTTGTTTCTATGTCGTTCCAATTGAGTTAATTATGCATATGAGTTCAATGAGTTCTCATTTGAATGCATAAAAGGCAAGGACCTTAATCAATGGAAAGTACATTGATAAGAAAAAGTGAGCTGTTTAACTACTTGGAAGACATGGTGGGCAGCTGTGCTACCATAAAGGCAAGAAATTGAGATCAAGAAAGTTCGATCCATATGAGTTTGAATTTGTCGTAAACTTTGGTTTTGACAAATTCACATGGATAGGAACAAATACACCGTTAAATCTAAGTGTCATAATATTTCCTCCTTCATGAAAATGATTGTGAGGAAATGCTTTCACTAAGAAAGATTTTAAGAAGATACTGATTATAAAATTGCATTCTCGAATTCAATTATGGTTACGGTATCCCTTTCCATGATTTGAATTGTGAGGTTTGGCAATTAGTCTTAATTGTTTAGACACACATATGAGCTATCTAAGGCAAAGGTGTATAAGTTTAAAAGGCCTTGATAAAAGATTATCAAAGCATTAAGTATTAGAAACATGAATTTAAGAAATTCAATAAGTATTGTTTTTCTGAAAATTTAGCTGTTTCTGAATACATGTCGAAGCTAGTGGGAGCATAAGTGTTATGTTTATAATAATCATCAAGATAGTGGGAGCATAAAAGTTATAATTGTATGATTATTAAGGCAAGTATTGCAAGGTTAGCAATATTAATTATAAAAAACATGAGTCATACTTTGCAAAGTTGTAAGAGTTGAGAAGTTGTTTTGCTATAATTAAGGGAGAGAATATTATGCTTCATTTCAAATATAAAGGTTTAGGTTGAGAAATGTTAATAAATTTAGTCAAAGGTACATAGTGTGTTCTTAAAATTTCGATTATGGTTACGACATTCCTCTTCACAATTCGAATTTTGAGAACATAGCAAATAAAACATTATGCGTCGTGTCCCATACGCTTCGGGTATAGGATCGATTTCAAATGCTTTAATGTTTGACCATTCTAAAATTTTCCAAATGTCTAGCGCATTTAGAGGGAAAAAGGACTAGAATCGGTTTTGACTAAAATAATTAAACAACTATCAAAGGACAATCCAAAGTTTGACGAGGATTGGTCGCTTGTGAGTAGTTGGAAGCATGGTATTGGATGGACCATATCGACATTATTATTATAGAAAAGATTCTATTAAGAATGAGTTGTCATATGGAAATTATGGAAATGTTTCCATATTGGATGGACCATATCGACATCATTACGAATAGATAAGATTCTATTAAGAATGAGTTGTCATATGGAAAATATGGAAGCATGTCCATATTGGGAATTGAATATTGAAAATCTATGTCTAGATTAGAAACTTTTATGCAAAAGGATGTTCAAAGGAATGTACTTTGAGTGAGAGACATCATATCTAATGAATCGTCTTGTAACAATGTCCGATAGTGGACTTTGTAATATCATTGGCAATAGTCTTTGTGACTTTGGTGCAGTGAAATCACAAAAGGATCATTGCATAAAATGTTAGAATCTAGCATATTCTACAAGTAGCAAGAATTTGATATTCTTTCACTTATGAAAAGGATTTGGAGTTGTGAAATGAGAATGATTGGAAATGTGTTCAATGTGATCTATTTCACAAAGTAAGTGTGCATGCTAGGAGCATGGGACAAGTGTTGTAATTCAAGTAAGAAGTTGATTACCCGAAACGACAAATAATGAGTAATCAATATGGTGATAAATAAAAGGCGTTTTATTTATACTCAAAGGTTTGAGGCCATATGGGATTAGTATTATTCTTGTGTTTCACATTTGCATGTTTTGACTTCCAGAATAATTGAGTTTATTAAGAATAATCGAATTATTCGAACGGGCCACAGTCGTTCATATGTTGGAAGTAGATATGAATGAAGACTGTCGTGAATTGGTGTGTGGATTGTCTAAAGAGCATTAGACATAAGCAAATGTTTGCTGCAACGTTCATGAGTGCTTATGAATGTGATTTGAGCATTGGATTAAACCCACGCTCACTTGGATCACTCCATGAATTGTATCACGAGTGATTGGTGAGACAATAACATCTTATATTCTTGAAACCGAGATGTGTGAGTTGTATCTTGCAAATCGGTTGCACATTGATAATATGTAAACGCACTAGTAACTTGGTGTTATAAAACATATTGTTGTGTGTAATTCGGTAAGTGAGTGCAAGCAAGCATTGTATCAAAGTTTATCCGTTCCTTTTATCCAAAAAAGGATAAAAGCGATATCTTTGGGCCCCTCGATGATTTTGTGATGACAAACGTAAATGCTCGGCTGGGCTAGGGCTAATTTGATTTGTTCAATTAGTCAGTCGTCATAAATCGGGAATCAAGATATAGTACAAAGAGAATGATTTGAAATCATATCTCATATGATATCTAGAATGGAAGAATATATGATCTCTTATCTTAAGGACACGCGTATCTGATAGGATCAGAGTTGACAGCGACTTTGGAAAGCTACGATTGCAGATCAGGATCTGAAGTCATACGCATAATAGTTATTAGACTTATCCAAGTGGGAGACTGTTGGATTAGTGTCTATGTCCATAACTATTTTGGTATGTACTTGACCCGATGGTGCATGGTCCTTTTGGGTTGCCTTCACCAAAGCAACTTGATTGGAGAAATAAATAGAGAGAGAGGTTATTATGATTTATTAATATGTTATAAGAATAATATATTAAAGGAGAAATCATATTTGTTTAATTAATATTGGTCAATAATTAATTAAGAATTAATTTTGTGATCAAATGTAATTAATTAAACTAGAGGGGCTGAATTGTAATTATGTGATAGTTACAAAATAAGGTAAGGATTATCTTATTGATAGGTTAGACGAATTTGAGGTGATAAGGACCTTAGAATTCGACTATGATAATGATTCAAGGCTTATCTTATGGGTTGCTTGGTAAGCAAGCAACTAGATAAGGATAATGACTGAAACCCTATCTCTACACCTATATAAACCCCCTTCGGCTCTTGATTTTGTCCAGACCTTCCCAAGGCTTCTTAGGGACGAAATCTTATACCTCTCCTCTCTCTTTATACCTTCTCCATTTGCTCTTGGTGTTTGTAAGCCATTAGAGGAGTGACACTTGTGACTCTAAGCCTTCCAAAGTCAATTCAAGGAAGAATTGGGATTGTTATTGCAACATAACAATCAAGGTAACATCTTAAACCTAATTGTATGTTAATATCGATTCCCATATGCTAGAATTAGGGTTTATAGCCTTGGACAACTTGCATGTACAATAGAGAAACCTAGATCCAAGCATTAGGGTTTGTATGAGCACATAGGATGTTCTTAGGACCAAAACCCATCATATTTATGTGATTATTCTACAAAAAAACTCTCACCAAGGAGTATTCCATGTGTTTTTCTTAGGTATCATACTTAATACAAGGGCTACAAGTGTTTCGATCCATCTACTTCACATATCTATATAACACGACACACAATGTTTAATGAGGCTTCTTATCCGTTTTTGGGCTCTATTTCACCAATTGATCTCTCTATGTTTCATATTTGTAGTTTTTTAGATGATGGGTGTACTCCAGCAACATCACCAGTCACGTCTAAGTTATCTGTTCCCTTATCTGATTCGACAACCCTTGTACTGCCCTTCGTTATTCCTACTTCACAGCCAAATGATGAGAACTTGTGTCGTCTTTGCACCTCTTTTGATAACACTCTTTCTTCACAACATCCAAATACTCAAGAAGAGAATTTAGTTTAAAATAAAATGTTGTTTCCAATGAGTCTCTCATTCAGAAGGTCATGATGAACCTCCCAGATTTCTCCCTTCCACATATCCTATGATTACTCGCTTTAAGTCTGGGATTTTTAAACGACGCCACATGGCAGATTTTGCATCTTACTCACCATGCTATACATGTTCGCTTACTTTCTGCTCGTAAACCAAAGGGATTCAAGTCTGCTTCTAAAAACCTTAAATAGATGATTGTAATGCGTGATGAAATTGAAGCTCTTCGCCAAAACAACACCTGGACCCTTGTCCCACATCCCATCGGTTCCAATATTGTTGGCTCTGAATGGGTCTTTCATACTAAATACAATTTATATGGATCTATAGAACGACTGAAAGCTTGTCTAGTTGCTCAAGGATACTCTTAAATTACAGGTATTAATTACTCTTACACCTTCAGCCCAACTGTCAAGGCCTCCACAGTACGTATTGTTCTCTCTCTGTCTGTTCTACACAATTGGCACCTTCATCAAATTGACGTTAAAAATGATTTTCTCCATGGTCATCTTAATGAGATTGTCTATATGGAGAAACTACCTGGATTTGAGGATACTCGTTTTCTTGATCATGTATGTAAGTTATCCAAAGCATAGTATGGCCTAAAGCAAGCTCCAAGAGCATGGCTCCAATGATTTAGCTCTTTTTTCTTGGAAACGGGTTTATTTGTAGTAGAGTATATACATATTTATTTGTCTTTTCATGAGACTCATGTATCATGTATCTTCTTGTTTACATGGATGATTTAATTCTAATTGTCAATAATGAAGCAATACTTACAAACTTCACCACCAAATTAAATTAGGAGTTTTCTATTAAAGAACTTGGAGATATCAGTTACTTTCTTATATTTAAAGTTAGCTACATTGATGATGGTTTGTTCTTAAGTCAGTCTAAGTATGCTAAAGATGTCCTCACTAGATCCTATTTACTCGATTATAAGCCAGTTCCAACTCCACTAGCTCCTCATGAATCTTTTAATCCAGATGGGCTTCTTTTTTCCGATTGTTGGTGCTCTTCAATATCTAACAAACACCAAACCTGACCTTTCCTATGTTGTTAATCAGGCGAGTCCATATTTTCATGCTCTAACAATTTCTCATTTTCAATCTCTAAAGCGCATCTTATGGTATGTTAAAGGTATGGTTGCTTTTGGTCTCATATTTCAGTGTCCACACAACAATGCTATTTTAGGCTATTCTGATGTCGATTGGGCACGATGCTTCGAAACTCGTCACTCTACTTATGGCTATTCTATCTTACTTGGGGAGGGGGGACTTAGTCTCTTGGAGTAGAAAAAAGCAACCCACGGTCTCTCGTTCTAGCTGTGAGTCAGAGTATCAAGTCATGGCAAATACTACTGCTGAAATTGTATGGATCACTCACCTTTTGTGTGAACTTCATGCTCTGCCAGCTGATCGCCCAACACTTCTTTGTGAAAATAAGAGTGCTTTGTTTATGACTTAAAATCCAGTCTCGCATAAACATGACAAACACATTTATCTGGATTATCACTTTGTAAGAGAACTTGTTGCTTCCGACAAGCTCTACACTAAGCTCGTCTCCACAAAGATTCAAGTGGCAGATATATTTACTAAAATTTTACCGAGTTCTCAGTTTGAAAATTTTTGTGCGATGCTACGTCTTGGTCCACCACCGATTCGCTTAAGGGGGGATATTAGATAATTATGATCATGTATTTAAATAATTATTTGTGTTTGTGTTTGATTTATCTCTCCTTAATTATAGGAGAGTATTGTTGTAATCTATAATTATAAATACATTCATCACACTCGATTATAGAGTGGTTTGAATCAATCTCCTCTTACAGTTACATAGAAGGTGCATGATATCTATTAACCATATATTGATTACGATGAAGAAGATGAACGGTATCACTAAATCATGTACACATGTTGGCATTTTTTTTCTTCTTTCCATTTACCTCATCCCACCCCTCTTTTTTGTGGGGTTGTAACTCCCTATATATGGCCATCAAAAATAAAACATGAAATATACAAATAATATTACTCAGTAAAACTATTGTCAAAGAAACTACACATATTATGACTAATGACAGACGTGATCAATAATTCTTGGTGAATAAGTCACCACCCCCCTGCATTCCAAACCCACCTATCGCTGAAAATGGAAGTGTTGAAATCAATAAGAAGTTTCATCAATTGTATAAGGTAAGAAAAACCATCCCAACCATAATTAGGTGATTCCAATTCCATCTCCAAGCAATATTATTCCATATTTGAGTGATATAACAGTCTTGCTCCATTTCCAAAAGAAACAATTTAAGAAAACGCACCATCAATGGACAAACCACCATAGGAATGTCAATAGCATTATAGACTAAGTTAAGCTTGGTTGGAAACATATTTAGAGAACAACGCTAATGAAAAATACGTACCTTCTGAGGAACATACTTATCTCATCTAGTTGCTATCTCTCCATCTGGAAAATAACTATTATCAATATGTAACATCCATAAAATCATAGGGTAAAATTTTCATCTTTGATATATATTCAAACATTCATTTATCCTTATTCAAACATGTAAAGGTATTTCAGAGTAAAACAATTATCAGAGTAAAATCCCAAAATCACGAATTGCGGAAAAATACGGGTGTATACGCTGCAATCAAGCCGCGCCCTTCCCTTTCGAACTGGAAGTACCTGAAACCATGAACCACAAACTATAAGCACAAAGCTTAGTGAGTTTCCCAGATACCACATACCGTACATATCATACATATTCAACAATCAATAGAAACTGTTATGTGCCAACCATAGTCTTGCCATTATGCCACGAGCCGTATCATGGTCTTCCTTGCCAGGTCGGGGGCCAAAACCCTGGGTCTTACCGACAATTACCAGGAGCCACCTCCTGGTCTTCCATGCAAGCATCACAAAAAGACAAGTAACATACAATCTACAACTACTTAACTAATTAACTGCCAGAGTTCAGGCTCTAGTCTTGCATACAGATTGCCTGGAGCCACCTCCTGGTCTTTTATACAAAATTCCAAGCCCCCCCCCCCTCATTGGTCTTCTTATAATACATAAACCAAATGGGCCGACATTGGTGCCTTCGACCCATAAAACTATGAGGAGACTCACCTCGAATGTTGAAGCTCACTAGAAGAAATCCCTAGTTGCTGCCCTGACGACTCCCCGAGCTATCAGAACAAAATAACACCCAATTAACACTTGGGTTTCAATCTATGGACCATAATCCATACTTGGGGTAAAATAACCATTTTAACCCTGGCCTATCTTGAACCAAAACCGAGGCCCAATTCCATAAACCAAAAAGGCCCAAAACCAATAGAGCCACAAAGGCCCACTTATGGCCCAATTTTCCAAATTGGGCCCAACCCCCATATAGGTCTTATCCTAAAGCCCAATAATTTCCTTAGTCCAAAAAGTTTGATTACAGATGGCCCAAAGGCCTAAGCAACAAAGTCCAAATAAGTGGCCCAAAGATGCAAAGCCAAAAAACACAACAAGTCCAAAATCCAGCTGAACGTTGTACGCGGGGCGTACGCTCAGTACGTTGGGCGTACTCGACGAATCCAGGTCGCGACCAAAACTTGGTACGCTAGGCATACGGTCAGTTATGCGGGGAGTAAACTGACTTATTCCAAACCTTTGTTATGGCTTAACCACTTAAGCACTTTGCACCTAAACTTCAGAGAACCTTAAAATAAAGCTCTTAATTCATAAAGTTGGCACCTTTATGCATTTTCATGTCTTAATGGGACCCGACAACCATCTTAATCCATTAATACCCATATTAATCCAACTTGAACATGTATGGACCAAAAGCAAGGATTAAGATACCATTTTTACAAACTTATAAACTCAAAAAAGGCAAGATCAGCAATCTTAGCTCCTGGAGTGGCTCAAATTCACAAGGAGAACTCAAAACCCTAAAATAAGCACAATTCTAGTCCTAAACTCATAATGCATAACAAGAAGCCAAGGTATGACCTTGATACCTTAAATGAGCCGGAAATGAAGTCAAGAGTTTGGATCTATAAGTCGTCCTTTGAACCACAAGCTAGAACCAAACACATTTTCCTTGAAAATAAGCAAAAGCACACCAAAATGCACACTTAGATCTCACAAACACTCAATGAGAGATTAGGGTTTCCAAAATGAGGCTTGAGGTCAGTGGAGGTTGAGAAATGAGAGAGCCTTGAGCTTATAAGGATTTTAAATAGTGCCCAAACCCTAAAAATTAGGGTTTGGCACTCTGACAATTACGTTGGGCGTACACACCCATAAACGCGCCTTTCCTCCCATGCATGCATGGGACCGACTTGCAAATCTTTTCCATTAAGGGTCATATCTGCCAATTATTTAAACAATTATAACTCCCTCGTCTTAGGTCCGTTTCCTACGAACTTTATATCCACGAAAATGTGACGAGAAGTCCTACACTTCTGTCAACTCACCTTCGCCTTAAAACTTCCCGAACATAAACCCAAATTAATAAAGCCCGTTGCTAATTTACCAAAATACCCCTTAGTTTAAAACCCAACCTGAATGCCCAAATCGTCTACATTACATCACTCACCCCAAAAGGGTAACGATTCGGAACAGGGTGTTACACAATAACTCTGTGAGCCTTTGAAACTGTAAACTGATCACCACATACTACATTCCAAACTCATATATCGCTGAAAACGGAAGTGTTGAAATCAACAAGAAGTTTCATCAATTGCATAAGGTAAGAAAAAACTGTCCCAACCATAATTGGTGATTCCAATTCCATCTCCAAACAATACTATTCCATCTTTGAGTGATATAACAGTCTTGCTCCATTTCCAAAAGAAACAATTTAAGAAAACACACCATCAATGGGAATCACCTATCCATTGATCCTTCCAAAAAGTCATAAAGGACCCATCCCCCCCCCCCCCCCCCCCCCCGCTCCCCGCTCCCGCTCCCCCTCCTCTCCTGAATTGCATTCCTAGAAATAATACCAAAATCAAGGAGCTTATTTATAGTACCAATAATTCTCGACCAAATTCCTTTCTTTAAAACCGAATCCTCAACCCATTCAAAAACACCATCTCAATCGTAAAAATCTTTAAGAATTTTAACCAATAAGGCTTCTTTGTTATTAAGAATTTTAGATACAAATAAATAAGAAATTTAGATACAAATAAATCGTTGAAAATCCACAAAAAAAAACAGAAAACAAAAACAGAAAACAAAAAACTTAAATATTTGGAGACCATTTCGTAATAAAAGTGTCACCCACTGCAAAATCAGGGTTGATTTTGTTAGAAGTATAAGACAATTGAGTAATTTGTTAAAAGATTATGGTATTTTTATGATCATCTCAAATTTGATTAACAAATAATGAATAATTTTCGAGATGTTCATAGTAATATTAAGATGCAATCATTATCTATTTTGTTTGAAAGAAAACACTTAACTTATGACTCTTCATTGTTGACCTTTGTTTCACTCATTCCCTTCACTCTCCACCCTGTCTATAGCTCTTTTTCTAAATGTTTACAAGATAAGCACTTTTTCTATATGACTACATCCACATCACATGGTTCTTACCTAATACGTTTTTGGTCCATAAATTATTTTAAATAATTTTTCCAACAACTACGTGAACTTAATATCAACTTATACTTTGCAATCCACAAAAATCAATGGGGCATGAAACATAATTAACACTTAGTTTGTATTGTTTTTTTTCTAAGTCAATATCATGTCATAACATAACAGGGAATTTTGTACAAGGAAAAATCAATACATCATACTTTATGATTTACTTTTATACATGTATGTTATCTAAACTAACTAAACGAACAAATTATTATTAACTAATGAGAGTGGTATAAGGAAAAATCAATACATCATATTTCATCATGTTACCTAAACTAACTAAACGAACAAATTATTATTAACTAACGAGACTTTATCATGTTGCCTAAACTAACTAAACGAACAAATTATTATTATTATTATTATTAACTAATGAGAGTGGTATAAGGAAAAATCAATATATCATACTTTTTTTTGTTCGAGTCTATGTCATGTTATAATAACATACTTTATGATATATATATATATATATATATATATATATATATATATATATATATATATATATATATATATATATATATATATATAGTTAGGTTCATGTGAGACGGCCTAATTTTGTGAGACCGTGAGACGTATTTTTTTTTATTTTTTATTTTTTTTAGTTAATTCAAGTTCCGAAAATAATATTTAAAAAAAGAATTTTTGGATTTTTTCATTTATTTTGCATTTTAAAATTATTTTTTAGAATATGTACAGTGTAATATTCTATTAGAATATTTCACGTATTTTTCAAAAAAAAAATAGAATTTTTTTTTTTAGTTAATTCAAGTTCCGAAAGTAATATTTAAAAAAAGAATTTTTAGATTTTTCCATTTATTTTGTATTTTAAAATTATTTTTTAGAATATGTCAGTGTAATATTCTATTAGAATATTTCACGTATTTTTCAAAAAAAACGGAATTTTTTTTAGTTAATTCAAGTTCCGAAAATAATATTTAAAAAAAGAATTTTTGGATTTTTCCATTTATTTTGCATTTTAAAATTATTTTTAGATTTAATCTCACGGTCTCACAAAATTAAAATGGTCTCAAATGAACCTGAACCTATATATATATATATATATATATATATATATATATATATATATATATATATATATATATATATATATATATATATATATATATTACCTAAACTAACTAAACGGACAAATTATTAGTATGTGCATGTGTTAATTGACGCGTTCACAAAACATGTGTGTTGAGTATGTAATTAATTTGCCTACTTGAAAATTACATGTATGTATATATATTTAGCATGTTTGTAATCGGAGGATGATACGTATTTCCTAAGGATAAAATTATGCAACTATAATCACTCGATCAAGATAACTCAAAATACATTAGAATAGCCTAGGACAAAATTCGGCGATTAAATTATGATGATAATTTTGAAATACATAATGTATTTGGTAAACTAGCTTTTTTTTTTTTTTTGAAATCACAAATATATTAAACTATTCGTAATTGAAGTTTGAAATTATATGTAAAAATTAAAAACTAAAAGACTACTTAAATTAGTTTTTTGTATCATCAACTTTTATTTAAAATAAAAAAATTTAAGTTTGTACGATGAACAATTTTTTTTATTTAATTTAAGTTTTTCTATATGTAACATAAAATAATACTAAAAACTCTTAAAAACATATGTTTTCGTGTGGATAATGTGATTGATCATTATTTTGTCTTACTTATGATTCATTAATTCCCTCTAGGCTTTACGTGCTGCAAAACATATGGTCGAGTCAAATCCCTTTGTTGAATAGTTTAAGTTGTAGTTTATTATGTTAGTATGTTACTTTGGAATTTGGATAGTTTTACGATGAACTACCGGTAACTCTTGCTATAAAAAAAATTATAATTTTTTCAATTTGTAAACATACTTATAGACATCTATTTTCAATAAATTCATAGATAATAACCAAATTACCAAAGTCTTAGCAGAAGTGAGTGTTGAGTGTTCATTAGAGAATTGTCAATGCTTATAAATACTGAATACATACGTCCACAGCCAGATTTCATAAACATTTATTATATATTCCAGTCAAACTCAAACAAAGAAATACTTGGCCTTGGCCAGACTACATCGCGGGTCGAAGTCGCACCGGTGCTGGGGAAGGGGTACCTTTGACATGTTCAAACTTTCATTAAAATAAGAAACCGGCGGAAATTATTATTTTATTTACTTTTACTAATAATAATAAAATAAAAAGAAAAGAAAGTAGCCAATTGATACCTTTTCCATATTAAAAATAAGGATCATGGAAACTTAAGGCGAACACATTTTATTATTTCTCAATTAGACTATATTTATTATTATTATTTTACAGATAAATCCTCTTGAATTATTTTGATACTATTTGATATTCTTATGCCAAAATGTCGTCAATTAGAATTAGAATTACTGTTTCAAAAAGAATACGTAAATACATATAAAATAACATAATGAATAAATTATTATTATTATTGTTATTAATTAGAACATCTATCACCATCTTATTGCGTGATAAATTTCATTCAACATATTAAAGAAAGAAATTTTTACATAAATGTAGCGGATAAACGATCAACAAGTTATGTCGAAACTTCTTTTTGGATGACAAAACTAATTCTTTTAAAAACATCTATATATCTCACGGTCAAAACATTATTATGCATGACCCGTTTGACTCTATTGAGTAGCTTCACAGCTTCTGGCGCAAGGAAACCGGAAGTATCAGATGCAAAAGGTATAAACGTGTGTTGATTTTCCATGCACGTTTTCTCATGTTTTGCCACTTTGCATGATGCAGCTTTTAAAGCAGCTTGCCCCACAGTGAAAACCCCACTCCCCAAGCCCACGAGAGGGGAACCCCATGTTAGATCCACACATGCATGCTTCCCTTCAGCCCATCCAAATACTAAAACATCAGTTGGTCTAAGTGTTAATCTTCCTTCCAATGGATCGGTCAGAAAGTTCACAGCTGCCTCTTTCTTAGCAGAAACCCTAGCACGCCTAGATATGTCGAAAAGAACATCCTTAACCAGTTCGTGTCGGTACTTGAAACCCGGGAGCTCTTTACAATGAACAGCATGCTCCCCAAAGGAGTCCAAGCATGCCTTGTGACAAACAGGGCAAGTCTCTGATGGGTTATGAGCATAACATCATTCATATGGTGTACATGCAACCCTAATTGCTTTGATATATGTTTTTCTAATTTGAACATACAACATTGAATACCAAAGCAATAACTCTATAACTAGCATATAACAATCGGAATTGACATATAAACTAGTTAGAATGATTACTTCAACTTGTTATGTAGTAATAACAAGAACTCCTTGACCTTTGAAAGCTTAGTGCCTCAAATGTTGCACCTCTAATGGAATCACAAACACCCAATGCAACAAGACAACTTAGGAGAGATGAGGAAATCGGCTAGGGCAACTCCAAGAAGCATAGGGCCATTTCCATATGTTGAGGGATCTATTTATAGTTGAGGCTATTAGGGTTTTATGGTGGAAATCCTAATTTCCGTGCTTAGGCCTTAAGTAATCCATGGAACCCATCTAGAAAGCCTTTGGACGAAATCTTCTTGGACTCTCCATAGATTGCGTCCAATCCCTTTATATTAGGAATCCATAGCCCAACTAGCAACTATAAGATAATTGCAATATCAATCCTCTTTATTTAATCAGTCTCTTTTGATCACCAAATTAATTCTAAATTAATTTATGATCAATACTAATTAAATAATATGATTTCCAAATAATATAATAATCTTGTAATATATTAATAAAACCATTTTGAGTATGAATTTATTATTCATATAATAAATTATACTCTCTCTCCTCTTGTCATCCTATCAAGTTGCATGACTAAAGGCAACCCAAAAGGATCATGCTCATAATCGGGTCAAGTACATACCAAAATAGTTATGGGCTTAGACACCTAATCCAACAGTCTCATTAACCGAAAATAAAGGGATCATAAGTCAATACTTAAGGATGGCATGATACTCCACTGGCGATATATTCGTGATCCATGAACACCAAACACCATCATTGCTTTCCCTTGTCAAATCTTCTCTACCTTCGTCGTCTATCTTTCACACCCTACCATTAAATCTCCATACTCCCCGCCCGTTTTTTGTTAGAAACCGAGGTTGAACAACAATATTAAATCTTGGAATTGAAGAGATCGTATAGAGTCACTTTTTCTTTGCAATATTTCGTCCTTGGAATGCCCACTTATCATGAAATTTACTCTAGGATAACCCAACAAGTAGGAAACTTCGAATTAGGTTGAAAATCAAATCTCATATCTTAATATGTATATAGGCTATTTGTGATTTAGAGCACCCAAAAATATTATTAAAAACCTATCCGGTAATTACTCCATAAAATGATCAGGGATCATGAATAGTAGTTTTACGTAGATTGGGAAATGGTTTTAGACACTTGCATCCGGACCATCAATCAACTTATCTAATCTCATCAGTTGCAATCGACCTAATCAGATTTTGGTCATCGGTGACTGGTTTAGGGATGAGATTTAAAACCAGAAAATCGGGCCGAAACCAAAATATATAGAACCGGTTCCATTTTTGGGTTTAAAGAATGACTTTATCGGGTTCCGGGTAATCCGGGTTTAGGTCCATCAGGTCCGGGTAAACCGGGTTTAATAACCGAAACCGGTGTTAGGAACCGAAACCACTTTTAGGAGATGGAACCGATTTCTATGAAAATTTTAAAATATGCATATCTCATTCGTTTGAAGTAAGATTGACATGAGGTTTTTTCCAACATGTATTTTAGAGTCTGTACACGATTTTAGATTATAAATTTGTCATTTTTAGTTTTACATTCGTTGAATTACAATCCCTTAAAATCAAGATATCAAAGCTGGAAGTTTTTAGTTTTTTAGTTTTTTTGTCTTACGTGGAAATTTTAAAACATGCATATCTAATTCGTTTGAACTTAGATTGACATGACATTTTTCCAACTTATAGTTTAAAGTTTGTACATGATTTTAGACTATAATATTATCAATTTGGTTTAATACTCAATGAATTACAGTCCCCCGAAATCGGGATATCGAAGCTGAAAATTTTTAACTTTTCAGCTATTTGTTTTTGTACTTTGTATTATGTGAAAATGTTAAAACATGCATATCTCATTCGTTTAAATTCGGATTGACATACTGATTTTTTCATAGTGTAGTTTAGAGTTTGTACATGATTTTAGACTATAATTTTGTTAATTTTGAGTTTATATTTACTGACTTACAGTCCCCAAAAGTCAAGATATTAAAGCTGAAAACTTTTAATTTTTTAGTTTTTGTATTCTATAAAAAAATTAAAACATGTATATCTAATCTGTTTAATGTCAGATTGGCATGCAGTTTTTCCCTACTTGTAGTTTAGAGTTTGTACATGAGTTTAGACTATAATTTTGTCATTTTTTTTGTTTTTCCCAACTTATAGTCCCTGTAGTCAGGATATCAAAGTTGAAAATTTTTAACTTTTCAGCTAGTTGTTTTTGTATTTTGTATTTTGTATAAAATGTTAAAACATACGTATCTCATTCCTTTAAAGTCGGATTAACATACATTTTTTTTCCATAGTGTAGTTTAAAGTTTTTATATGATTTTAGACTATAGTTTTGTCAATTTTGGGTTCATATTTAATAACTTACGGTCCCCCAAAGTCGGGATATCAATATAAAAAATTTTCAAAGTTTAACCCACTAAGTAGCAAGTAATTAACAAAAAATTTCGGTTTTTCTGGGTTTTTCGGTTCTAAAACCACTTTACCCGGTTCCACCATATCCACTTTAATGTTTCCGAATTTTGTGATTCTAAATGCATTTTACCCGACACCGTATCCAAAATTTAACCGGAACTGGTTTATATATACTGGTCTGATTTCCGATCATACCAAATCACATTAACCAGTTACAGGTGTTCCGGTTTCGGGTCGGTCCGGATCAAATTTGGACTCACTTTCGTTCTTAGGATGATCCTATCAACAATTAATCATATCCATTTCTATTCGGCGTTTCCAATGTAATAAAACGGATACTATTTATAATTACGTTATACTACTTAGTAATAAACGTATGTATTAATTCTGTTGAAAATTGAAATATTGAACTTATTTTCATATTACAAAAGGCGATTGTGTTTTATTATTAACTAATAGAAATTAAAATTATCCATTTTCGACTTTGAGTCAAATTTAGTCATTACTATCTTTGTTCTTTTTTTTTTTTTCTATTTATATTTTCTAAATTAATGTCTAAAATAAAAAATAAAAATTGTATTTGACAAAAACTCAAGTGCTCAACCAGTCAACCTTGTTTAAGTCAAAGTCAACGGTTTCTACAAACCACTTCTGTTAACAATATAAATAATTAAATATTAAATATAAACACCGACACACATACATTTAAGCTGTTGTTTAAAAATTCTACAAATTAATTTAATTTTCTTAAAACATGACAATTATCAGTATCATTTTTAGCCAGTTTAAACTTTTTATTGAGAATATAAATCCAAAAAATGAAACAACAATAAAATTAGATTAACATAATAAACTAAAAAAAAAAAATCCTGCTTAAGTCAACCACCAAATGTCATAAGTTTCTTACACTGAACATAAATATACGAAAATTTAAAAGATTATCAGTGTTGTTATTGGTCTAGAAATGACTCATATTCATCAGTGATTATTTACCTCTTGGGGACAATAAGTCAATAAAGAGACGATATAATCGGTTTTAAATGATTGTCAGTGGAGTAAAAATGTACGTAAGTGAATAGTTGAAGGACCAAATGTATAACATACTCAAACATTACTCGAGATGTATGGGGGTGGAACCCTCCAATTTGACGCAGTAGCAAATGCATTTTGCAATTAAATATAACAACGACAAACAAACACTTGCACAAATTAAACAAGACCCACCCTTCTCCCAGTTCTCCTCCTCCTCCTTTACTTTCCCCAATCTCAATCCTCTTTCACTCTTCTGTCTTCACAATGGACTCGCCGGATTTCCCCACCGGCAAATCTCCCCGATCACTCCAAGGTCCCCGTCCGGCTCCTCTTCGAGTCCACAAAGATTCCCACAAGATCAGAAAACCGCCGGTGGCTCCACAGTCACACCACCAACAACCGCAACACCAACTCAACCAGCAGCAGCAACACCGGCCACCGGTCATCATCTACACAGTTTCCCCTAAGGTAATCCACACAAACCCGAATGAATTCATGACTTTAGTCCAGCGTTTGACCGGCCCATCTGCTTCATCCCCTGTCGGCTCATCTTTCTCCGCTTTTCAAGACGACGGCGGGGCTGTGTCGCCGGCGGCCAGATTCGCATCTATAGAAAAAGCTGCGAAGTCACCGGATGGAAGAAAAGTAACACAGAACGGTGATTTAGGGACGGTGGAAGGACTGGAGATGGGGTATTTCCCCGGAATATTGTCGCCGGCGCCGGGATCATTACCACCGATCCCACCGAATTTTTTCTCACCATTAACAAACGATTTTTTTCATGATTTAAGCCCTGTTATAAATAGCAATAGAAATTTTAATTATATGGAGGGCAACAATTGGATGCCAAGCCCTACAAATCTTCTATCTTCACATATAATTTCACCCACCACTCCAAACTTGGATCTTTTCCATAGCTTATTTGACTTGTAATATGCGATTTGATTGGTTGATTGATAGGGTTTTAGTTGCCTTTGTTTACCAATGAAAATGGTAGGGGTAGAATTGGAAATTTCCATTACTATTATTTTATTTATTTTTTATTTTTTGGTGGACCATAAAATGAGGTTGGTAACACTTTGCACTTGACTTTTACTCTCTTATCTTTGTTTCTCCCTCTATTTTTTTTCTTTAACATGTAAATCGCAGTTCTATGCTTGATTGATAAATGATAACGATCGGTTGCCAATGTTTACCTACGAAAAGGGTAAGGCACAAATGTAATTACCACAGTAGTTTTTCTTAGTTTCTCTCAAAAGTGCAATATTGGTCTTTAGGCATCATAATGTTTATACTTCTATTAAATGTTTTTTTAAAAGAAATTTGGGGGTAACAAATAAAGATCTAAAAATCGGATCACTTGATTTTAGGGGTATCTTTTATATGTACGAGAATATGGAAACGATAAATTTAGGCAAAAATAGAAAATCAGAAAATATTTTACGACAATTAAACACACTTCCATCAAAACGCTAGAATAATTTGTCTATCACCTTTTTACTTTTATTTTTTCCAACAAAATGCGTTTTGGTACATATTCAATATAGTACGGATATTTAACCCATTAAATTTCATAGAAAATGCTAATTTTGTAAATATGTAAAAGAATAAAAAATGTTTAAATCATTTTGCCTTTATAAAAAATGGAAAAGAAAATTGTAGATATCTATGTCTGTTACTTTGAATTTGCAGTTATTTAATTTTTTTCTTTGGATCCATGAAAAAACAATATATAAGATATTTTTTTTGAACAGGAAAAAAATAGCATGATAGTCACTAAATTTATATCAAAATTATAATTTGACAATGTGTTTTTTGTTATCTCAAAGTTGATATTGTGTTTTTCATTTTATATAATTTTGATCATTTCAGCAGTAAATTTGATTGTTGACTTGTCAGTTTTGATAATGTGACATTTTGTCATGTTATACTGATATGTCGAAATTGAAAAAAAAAATGTTACAAAATATTTTATTTTTTTTTTTCTATTTTGACATTAAATTTTCATTTTTGTTTTAAGTTTTTTTGTTCCAAATCAATTATCATTTTTTTTCAACTTTAATGATGTGACATTCCATTTTGTTTTGTTCCAAATCGGACATTATTTTTTTTTCTATTCGAAAACATATAAATAACTTTTTTTTTACATATGAAACCATATAAGTCGATTTTTCCCATTTAAAAACCATATTTTTTTATATAAATACAAGGTTTTTTATATTCAAACCATACTGTTATATATAAATATGTATTGATTATATTATAATTGTATTTTCATGCACTATTTGGTTATGTGTGGCTAGTGTAACATGATGACAAAGTAACACGGAACCATAAAACTTAATTTGGATTTTATGCAAAATCTAAAATTCAAAAATCATGAATATATACAACAAATAATCATTTGGTAATTAAAGCCCCCGAACGCTCGTGCTTCCGAGATCAAATTCTAGTTTAGATGACTTGAGAGGGGTCCATCATTCGGATGGTGCTAATACAAACCACAATCTTGCTGAGACTAGTACTCCTGAGGTCAATAACCAGACTTGGCACATGTACCTCCTGATGATGATTCTTTTCCTAATTCATCTTCATAGCCCAAGGAAAGTAGTCAATCTAATCTTAATCCTTCTAAAAGTCAGTTTATAAGTGTCACTCGATCTGATCATGATGTGTGCATGCTAGTTAAGTTTAGTGATTATGTTATAGAGGGAAGACATAAATATTGAATTGAAAAGTCCATTAACTAATCTTTCTTAAATAATGAGAATAGGTGTTTTGTGACTAATATTAATAAACCATGTGAACCAAAAACTTATAATGAAGTTGTTATGATCCTAACTGGATCAAAGCTATAAATGAAGAAATGGAGACCCTCTATAGAAATTACACTTGGGATATAACATATTTTCCTAAAAGTAGAAAACCTATTGGGTATATTGGGTATATTGGGTATATTGGGTATAGATGGATATATAAAATAAAATACGAAGCTAATGGTGAGATTGAAAGATATAAAACAAGATTAAATGCAAAAGGTTATAATTAAGAGGAAGGCATTGACTGTGATGATACTTTTTCCTGTAGCCAAAATTGTTACTATTAGAATCAAAATTAATTTAGTTGTTAATGATTTTTAGGGTCTTTATCAGCTTGATATTAACAATGCTTTCTTATATGTCGATTTAGTTGAAGGTGTATATATGCGTTTACCCGAGAGATATTGCTCTAAAAATGATACTAGATTATGTAAACTTGTTAAATCATCGTATGTTAAGCAAACCACTAGGAAATGAAATGAGAAGTTGTGTTCTTTTCTTTTTTTTCTTTCCAGTTTTGGTTTCAATCAAAGTATAAATGACTACTCTTTATTTGTTAGGTCTAAGAATGATACTATTCTTGTGTTACTTGTATATGTTGATCACATCATTTTGATAGTTAATTGAATATAACCGATAATCTTTACTCTAATAATTTCACATATGAAAAAAAAGAACTAAACCTTAAATCCCTAATCGGGCTTAGCAATGATGAAGAAACAAGATCATTATTGTCGTACAGTTTTCATGCGACCACCGTTAGATTGTCTGTTGGGTTTTTAATCTTGATAGGTTGTTATTTTAGTAGTGTTTTAGTATTTAGTTTATCTAGCGAATTAAATCAATGTTAGTAAGTTGAAAGTGTCAATGAAGGATCGGGTATTAGGGAGTATTAGAAGCATGATTGCTGCTGGAAAGGTGGGCACGCGAGTTTTACTATTTCTTGCTAGAGTTTAGCATGTATAGCTATAAATAGTCTCATATCTATTGAATAAAGTGTGCAGTTTTTCTGAGTCAAGAACACTTCTTTTCTCTATATATTTCTCATATACTAAACAGAGAGTAATTTCTTTAGTTTGTGAGTGAGAAGAGTGGGACCTGATCCAACATTTAGTATCAGAGCAGGTTAAGCAGGTTTGAGAGTCGGTGGCAAAAGAGGAGGAGCAGCCCTTGGCTGCAGGGCTGAGAATGAAAGAAGAGGACAGTGGGGTGATCTCATGTTAATCACATGAAGAGTTGAAGATTGGCTGCTACAACAGCGAAGGTTGCTAGAAGGAAAGAAGAAAGAAGAAAGACAGAAAGACAAGAAAGAAAGCAAGAATGAAAGATAAGCAGCAAAAGTATGTTGTTTGTTAGCAGGTAAGAAGTAAGCAACAAGATTCGAAGGATGACAGCAACACCCAAAGATATTTTTGCAAGAATGATCGGTGGAAAGAATGTTACAGGAGAAGAAGTATGGCAGGGGATCAAAAGTAGTTGTGGCTCGTGAGCAAGAGCACCCAGGTTCATACCATTTTCATAGCAAGAAAGAGAGGTCTGATTACAACTCTATGTAATCAGGTCAAGAGAAAGATAGCAAGCAACCAGGTTGTTGATCAGAAGAAAGATGCAACAACAGAATTTTTTTTATTGTATGTTAGCAAGAACCGTGAGAAATAAAGAAAAAGAAAGAAGTAGCAAGAAAAGAAAGGCATGATAGCAAGCAAGAGGGGTTTGTAGCAAGTAGCAAACCCGAAGTCTGTAGCAAGTAGCAGACACTAGCAAGTAGAAAGTTTCGTTTGTAGCAAGTAGCAAGCAAGAATGATTGTAGCAAGAAGCAAGAAGAAAATACGCAGGAACGAGATCAAGACCCGTTTTTGGAACTTGAAAGTTTAGCAAGAAATGCATAGAAAGGCAGGAACTATGGAAGATGAAGAACCGGGTCAAATTGTGATGAAGACACGTGTCAAAGATCATCAAGATTAAGGGGGTGAATGTTGGGTTTTTAATCTTGATAGGTTGTTATTTTAGTAGTGTTTTAGTATTTAGTTTATCTAGTGAATTAAATAAATGTTAGTAAGTTGAAAGTGTCAATGAAGGACCGGGTATTAGGGAGTATTAGAAGCATGATTGCTGCTGGAAAGGTGGGCACGTGAGTTTTACTATTTCCTGCTAGAGTTTAGCATGTATAGCTATAAATAGTCTCATATCTATTGAATAAAGTGTGTAGTTTTTCTGAGTCAAGAACACTTCTTTTCTCTATATATTTCTCATATACTAAACAGAGAGTATTTTCTTTAGTTTGTGAGTGAGAAGAGTGGGACCTGATCCAACATTGTCGGCCGACAGCTTGAACTTTGAACTCAATAATCGAGAGAAAAATTAGTAGTTGGTATTATCTTCGTCATATATTAATAATCCATGTGTCATTTTTTGTTTGTCCCAAATAGTCCACTTTTAAAAATAAATATCACTTTTTATCAAAGTGTTCATCATTATTAGTTAAACTATCATCGAATTAAATACAATAAAATTATATAATTGTCATTTCATTTAATAAAATTAGTAGTAATCAACGTATATGTTTTTTCGTCTCAGCATAATAATAATAATAATGCATAATAATTTTGCGAAGAAAGAAGTTACCACCATAATTTTTACTATACGCTTTTTTTAGTTTACTAGTATATTATACATTCACACCACGTCAGCACCTTTAAATAGTTTTACACGAGTTTTAATCGAAAAAGTCTTCCACTAAGTTATAATAACAAAAAGTTGATACGAAAACCAACAATACTCTCACGATATATGACAATAAAACATGAAAAAAATAAACCAGTTTCCACATTAGTGTCGTTTTTTGATAAACCAATGATAGTTAGGCTATGCGTCTTTTCCATTTGTCAATAAAGATGCCCACTCAATAATATGTGATATTTTGTTGGTTGTTTAATGGAAAAATAATATAAAAGTCATTAGGTTTATATGTTGATGTTATGTTTTTTATTTATTTTATATTTAATATTGTGTTTTTTAGTTTGTTATAATTTTGACTACTTGATCGGTAAACTCGATTTCATGTTAATATGACATGATGAAATGTCAATTTTGATGATTTCACATGCTGACATGACATAAATAGTTTTTTAATAAAAGATACAATTTTTTCATTTTTTAAATTTTGACACAATTTTATTTTATTTTTCAAATTTGACACATCATTTTTCTGTTTCAAATCGTAAATCATTTTTTTTAATGTTGACAATTTTCTATTTACAATTGTATAAATGTGTTTTTTTACATTGGAAACCATATAAATATATGATTTTCATTTAAAAATCATATTTTTGTATAAGTACAAGATTTTTTTACATTCAAACCGTAATTTATGTATAAATATGTATTAGTTATATTATAATCATATTTTATATTAAATACCCACCTTTAAATAAGTTTGGATGAATGGAGTGCACAATTAGATAGGAACACAAGAGTCTAGGGATTGCTTTGATTACCAAATGATTGATGATTGTGTGTTGTATATATTCATGATTTTTTAATTTAGATTATGCATAAAACCCAAATTAAGTTTTCATACATTATCTCAAATATGGTTCCGTGTTACTTTGTCATCATGTCACACCAACGCAACATAACCAAATAGTGCATGAAAAATATAGTTATAATATAATCAATACATATTTATACATAACATTATGGTTTGAATATAAAAAACTTTGTATTTATACAAAAAAATATGATTTTTTATTGGCAAAAATCTAATTATATGGTTTCATATGTAAAAAATTATTTATATGGTTTCAAATGGAAAAAAATGATGTCCGATTTGGAACAAAACAAATTGGAATGTCACATTATCAAAATTGAAAAAAAAATGATGATTGATTTGGAGGGAAAAAAATATAAAAAGAAAAATGAAAACATAGTGTCAAAATTGAAAAAAAATAGTGACTTTTGTAACATTTTTTTTCCAGTTTTGACACGTCAGTATGACATGTCAGAATGTCACATCATCAAAACTGATATGTCATCATGACACGTCACCAGACAACCAAATTTACTAGTCAAGTGGTCAAAATAGTAACAAATTGAAAAACACTTATCGACATTGTGAATGCTACGGGTCACCCCGTAGTCTTACAACACTTCCACAATTGTCTACCCCATCCCATGGTCTTCCCAACTATCCATGAGAATACTTAGCCAATAATCAATACGAACCGAAACTCCAATATATTCATCCCACAACAGGCATTCAGATCGTGCTTCGAACCTCAAAGCCTTCATCGGACAAGAGCATGCAGAGAGGTCCTAACACAACCCTCAACCTGAGCCTAGGCATGAACCCAAAATGCACCACTACTGATGTTTCACGTCTTTGGACAAGATAGTCTGAACCTTCCGCCTTTGCCTCCATGATTATAACTGATCAATGAACATTTCTCATTGCATAAACCTCGGCTTATACCACAATCAAAACTTGCTATCCATCCATCATTGGTTATAATATTCCACGTTGACCCACACTTGGAAATATTTCCATTAATCCCGAACGATTCTCCCCCACTTGGAATCTGCTATGATGTAAAAACTTCATAACCATTAGAACTTCCTTGTCATCCCATAATGTCACCCATTTGATCCTTGACACCCGCTCCTGCCATTACCGGTCATAAGGAAAACCGGATTCCTCAAACAATTTCTGAAAGGTTTTACTATATGACTATTATGTATAGCGACAGATCTCCAAGATTCCAACTTGTGATCACAACCTATATCAATAAGCAACCCAACCATAAACCTTCTCAACTCAAAACAAGATCTCAATAGTAAGTAACCAAACAAATCCTTTATAAGCACAACTTATCGATAGGACTCCCTGAGCTGAATAATGTTGTCCCGACAATCTAAATCACAATTCAAATGTTCGTTAATCCATACTTATTGAAAGATCGTTGAAAACAAAGCATCGACAACTGATACAACTCGAGCGCCTTTGAACAATCCAATCAACTAAACAAATCCATACGAAAATGTACCACCCATACCCAGAAGTTGATAGATCACAACAACTCCTACCCTACTAGCGATATCAATCGATCCAACGAGCTAACCAACCCACAACTGACATCCAACATGAGTAGCACAAGCACCTATGAACTTTATCTTCATTGTCTCGGCAGGGACAACCGGTTACAACAATATCTTTGTCTCGAAGCATCTAATACGAGAACCACATGCACATCCATGAAAGCATGAAGCTAACATTAACTCACCCTGCACATGTGTTACGACCAATCCATTATACCCCTCAACCACGAAAGATCTCAAACATCTCAAATCCTGGAAATAGTTCATGTACTTACATCGCAACATTCCCCAACACATTGTGATGAAACCATCAAAATCCATCCGGTTGTTGATCCTCCAAGTAGCATACCTAGGTCCCTCACACATAGGACTCATACCATTGCTGACAATCGCCTCCTGAACTGACGCCTACAAATGGATCAACCAGATTTACTTCAAACATAATTCTCGGTATGCAAGATGACATATGATAATTCTTTGAAATATAATAACTAGACCGTCATAAAGAAACTACAATCCTTAGGTGGAGACTTAACTATATCGGACATATCATCTCACGCGTACATGAACACACACAATCACATGATCATAAGCATAAGCATAAATAATAACAACATGAAGGAAGCGAATATGATACATACCTACAACAACATATGGTGGAACTCGGGTCTCCTCAGCCTTCAACTGAAATTCTCGACTCCTCCCCACTGGAGCCTCCATTATGCCCTCACGGCCATCTGTGATCCTCATCATAGATGGAGCAGGTGCACTCACTACTCCACTCATCAACCTTGGACAGTTGACCTTTTGTGACCCACATGATTGTAGTGAAAACAAATCTGACTCGAATCTCAAGGACAATCCTTGCTAAAATGACCATCCTGGCCGCAATTGAAGTAGCCCCTCCCTTCCTCACGACGGATCCCATCGTGAGTTCTCCCACACTTGGCACAACGACCCCAACCCTTGTGGCCTCTAGCTTGTGAATCGAAGATCTTAGGCTTCTGGGTTGAGCCCTCTTCTGACACGTAATGCGGACCCGGCGAAGATCTCTCCTTGAATCTGACCGTGAACTTATCCCATGACATAGTCGCCAACTCAGTAAGCATAATAAACTGCACAATCAAATCCCAAAAACACCTTGCTGCATGATGAAAAAGTTCCAAAGCAAACTGAACCTTGGTTTTAATGGGATAGGTATTGGTATGAAAGATACCCTATATCTCCTCAATCTAACGTGAACTCAAAACCTTGGCATTCCTCCCACAAACCATAAAAGGCTAATATGCAGCTATGTCGACGGGTGACGTGACGAATTCATTCCTTTCCTCATCAATCGGCTCAACACCGGATCTTGAACCTAAATTAGAACCTCCTTCATGAGTGCTCATGACCATTCTGAAAAAGCAACCATACAATGATCAGAACATACCCAAAGAATCCTCATTCTATAGGGTTCTTAGAATCCTCGTGACTTTCCCTAATTCGAGTACGGATTCTGTGCTTTCAGTAGTATGAGCCCAATACTACCCTCCACACATATCCATACTCTCTTTAAGAATCATCCCGGATCCTCTAAGTCACCTTATCAAACTGGTATTCCCAAAACCTACTAATAGAGCGTCATTCCCACTAAAGCACTTCTTAGGCTCCCCTAGGATCCTCACCTTAACATACCATCAGTTTTTGAAGAACTCTTACTAATGTCAGCTAACTACTTCATGAATACAATTACATGCAACAAAACTTAGATATTCCTTCGACTAAAAGACTTGAATATGTAATGGTTAGACTCATACAAGAGTTGCACAAAGCGCAATAGGGCCAAATTAATCACTATAAGATAATTTAACATTCGCAACATGTAACTTATCATATTCATGCAGTAACTAAATCACATCAACATGAGTCCTACAAAGCACAAAGCAAACAACAAGCATAAGAAATATACATGTCACAAAACATCAAGAGGCGTCCTCAACTTACTAGTTGTTACGATGCTAGGAACTTCCACTAACACTGTTGGCTGCCTTATGCATGCAAATTATACACAATATAGGATCAAATTGACTATCGAATGGATGACTCTACCCGAGGAACAAGAAATAAGGCTAAATCAGTCAGTCTGGGGCTATATGATCCTAACCATATATAATTTTCAAACATACACTTATCAATCAATTCCACCAACATAGATTCCAAATATAACATAATACTTAATTCATTCTAGGCTACAAGTAGGGATGAGCATTAGAACTTCCAGAACCAGAACCAGAACAAGATTGGAACCGAACCGGAACCGAACTGAACCAAAACCAAAATTGGTAATAAGGTCCGGTTATTGATTCTCCATTTTTATGAAAACTGGTCCCGATTCTAAAAACCAAAGCCGGTTTGACATTTTTCCCGTTTTTTAAAATACACATAACTCACCCATATGAAATTGGAATTACTTGATTTTTTTCCAACATGTAATTTGGAGTTTTAATTCATTTTTTACTGTACAAACATATATTTTGGTTAGATATTGAATTAAACACATGCCCCGAAAGAAATAATATCGATGCAGTGTTTTTTCTATTTCAACACTTTTTTGTTTTTTGAATCTGTCCAGTTTTTTTAAATGTGCATAACTCATTCATATGACGTCGGAATTACTTAATTTTTTTCCAGCAAGTAATTTGGTGTTTGTACTTTATTTTATACTATACAAACACATATCTTGGTTAGATGTTGAATTAGCTATAGAACTCGGAAGACAACATATCAATGTTGCGTATTTTCTGCTTCAACATTTTGTTTTTATTTTTAGGAATCAATTATGCTTTTAAAATGCACATAACTCACTCATATGAAGTCAGAATTACCTGATTCATTTTTCATCATGTAATTTAGTGTTTGTACTTCAATTTAGAATGTAAAAACAAATCATAATTTTGTTAAATATTGAATTATTTACAGGCTTCGAAAGATAACATATAATCTACAACATTTCAACCGTTTCTAGTTTGAAAATTAACCCAAAAAACCGGGACGGGAACCGGAACCGGCGGTCCGATTCTCGGTTCTTATAATATTGGAAACTGGTTCCGGTTCCGAACCTGTCCGGTTTTAAAGCTCATCCCAAGCTACAAGGCATCACGAATCAGAAAATTCTATCATGAAATTCTTGAAGGTATCCTTAGCATTATCCTAGCATGTAAACATTCCATAACCTATAACATATTAACATGTACGGGTATTCTGAGAATCACTTACTTGAACTCAGTTGATTGTACACATCGCACCCTTTTCTTTATAAAAATCTTTCTAGAAAAAATTATTTTCTTTTTGAAAAGATTACAAATTCCTTAGTTTGATTTCAAACACACCCGAGAGTGTGCCCGAATCCCTCAAAACAAGGCTCTAATACCAACTTGTAACGCCCCAAAAATACCAATAAAAATTTTCATTTAAAACCATTAAGTCATACAACCATTTATTCCAAAACCAAATATTAATAGAACATATTTCTCAAAAATCAGAGTTAATCAAAAGCAATCAGTGCAGAAAAGCCATCAGGGGATGCGGGGCAGTCAATTCGGGCCCTTCCCTTTGGAACTAAAAGTACGTGAAGAATGTTAAACTACAAACCGTAGACACAAATCTTATTGAGTTCCCAAAATATCATATACCATACATATTAGTGGGTCCAGCCCTAGGGTATATTCTAATCCAAACATACAATAGTGGGCCCAACCCTAGGGTATATTCCAACCCAAACATACAATAGTGGGCCCAACCCTGGGATATATTTTAACCAAATATATAATAATAGGCCCAACCATGGGGTATATTTCAACCCAAATATACAATAGTGGGCCCAACCTGTGACATCCCCAAAATCACGGCCAGAAAAGACCGGTTTGTTTATGCTTTGTTTAAAAATCAGAGTTACACTTTAAATGAAAGTGTTGCGGAATTTGTCCCAAAACAAAATATGATAAAGATTTATCAAAAGCATTTCCATAGAAATGTATTTCATTATAAGACTCGGGATGTCATGTTCGTACAGATCAAAAGCATAAACAGTACAATATAAGCCTTACTACATTATTTCATATCTACAGGCCTATATCCGTAATCCCTCGTCCAAAACATCACATCTATGCTCATGCGCCACTACCTGTAATACACAAAACTGAGTGGGTCAGGCTTGGGAGCCTGGTGAGCACATAGGGTTTTCAACCCACAATAAATAAGTTTATTAATTTCATCAATCAACAATAACCCGATTACCCGTTCCCGTTATCCTCACTTTACGTCCCTAAACACCTATCATAAGGGACCTAGCCTAAGGATCATCATCGGGACGGACACTACTGCTAAGGGGATTCCTTAGCAATAAATGTCCTAAAGGCAACCATGTGGGGGATGGAGTACACCGGTGAACACATCGTTCACAAACACCTACAGGTTGCGAGCCTGCTAGTGTTCCACTGGACTGTCTAGAAGAGTCCGTGGTCGTCATCCATACTCCGCTAGATGACAGAATCAACAACATCAACATCGAGGCCTCTCATCATTTTATCACACATCACCAATTGCATCTACCCATGTTTTACCCCAACATTTTCGTAGATATAAAATACATATACAGTTTAAATCATTGAAAACATGTATAACAACGTTCATCTAGCATAGATAGCAAATATTCAGATAATATGCACACATAGCACGTAATTTATATAAAATACTTCATATCTATGTGTAAGTTGAAAGTAACTATGCACTCACCTGAAAGGTGGTGACTCAGCACTCGGACAGCGCTTCGATACTCTCAAAACGATATTCCTTCGATAAAACCTAGTACCAACACCACTAGGGTTTAGTCTAACGATAACCGCGATTAATTAATAGTCTAGCTATTATTATTATTATATACGCGTTAAAAAATACTTATATAACCCATAATAATAGCCCAATTACTTATTATAAGGTCCTAATAACATTACTATATTAAAACGTAAGCTTAACCAAAGATAGGTTAGGCGTAGCTCACTTACAGCGGTTTTTCTTGAAAACCGGGCTTCGCTGGAGCAGCGTTCCCGAGCCGAAAGGCTCTTTTCTCGGAACTCCGGGAGCCTCGGGGCTTCCTTCGGGTGCTAGGGGGTTTACCTAGGCTTTTAGGGGGCTTAAGGAGCTTAGAGAGAGAGTATAGAGAGAGAAAGAAGAAGGTTGAGGGGTGAGAAAATGAGGGAACCCGGCACCTCTATTTATAGGGGAGAAATTTGATGGACTCGCCGAGTCTGAGTCATGACTCGCCGAGTTGGTGCATGTGGTGGCCTTCTGGTGGTGCCACGTGTCCAATTCTGGTGGTGCCACGTCACCCCCTATCGCGTGTCAGCCTTCGAACTTAGAAAAATCATAACTCTCGCATACGAGCTCCGTTTTCGACGTTCTTTATATCTACGCGTAGGTAAAATCAAGATCTACAACTTTCATTTAGACTCCGTCGGCTAATTCTCGACCGATCTCAAATTTAACAGTAGGAGGCGTTTAGACTGTTAAATGACCGCGAAGAATTCATAACTCCTTCATACGAACTCCGTTTTCGTCCATCTTTTTACCGTTGAGTTCCTATTAATGAGATCTTCAACTCTCATTTAGGTCGCGTAAGCCAAAAACCGCTCGAACAAAAATTCGAGTTTCGGGCCGTGCACTGCTAAGCCGAATCTTAGAAAAATCATAACTTCCTCATACGAAGTCAGATTTGGGCGTTCTTTTTTATCGACGTTCTTAGTTTAACATATTCTACAACTTTCGTTTAGATTGCTAAGGCTAAATCTCACTCTATCGTAAATTCACTATTTACGCTTCCCGGTGCCGTGCCGGTTTTGCCGTAAAACTTCGACGGGTCATAACTTCTTCGTTATAACTCGGATTTCGGCGTTCCTTATATGCACGGAAACCTTGAGACATATTCTACAACTTTATGTAGAGACATCGGGCTTATCTCATACTTTAATTTTGACGCTTATTTTTATTCTTTATTAATTATACACTTATAATTAAATAATAAACACATAAACACACATAATTCACATAATACTCAAATATTTCATCTTTATTTCTTCAAAAAGAGTTACAAGAGTTGACCTAGACTATTACATTGACAAAAATGCTTAGCCCTGAAACCCGGGCGTTACAATTCTCTCCCCCTTAGGATGATTCCGTCCCGGAATCATGCGTCAGCAAACAGATGTGGATAGCGACTCATCATGTCATCCTCTGTTTCCCAAGTGAGGTTCGGCCCATTCGAATGTTTCCATCGGACTAGCACTAAGTCGACCATCTTGCGTCGTAACTTCTTAGTCTTACGGTCAACAATTGCCTCAGGCTCTTCGATCAGCCTTTTATTCTCATCCATCCTTAACTCTGAGATTGGAATTATGTCGGGAACATCTCCCGTGAATTTCCTCAAATAACACACATGGAAAGTGTTATGAATACCATTGAGTTCTTCGGGCAATTCCAACTTGTAAGCTTGGTTCCTTATCTTCTGAAGAACTTTGAACGGTCCAATAAACCTTGGACTCAACTTTCCTCGTTTCCCAAATCGTAGAAGTCCCTTCCATGGTGAGACTTTAAGCAGAACGGAATCCCCAACCTCCAAGGTTATCGGTCGTCTTTTCTTGTCAGCATAGCTCTTCTGACGATCCTGAGCTGCTAACATTCTTTCCCTAATCACCTTCAACTTTTCGGCAGTCTCATGGACTATCTCGGGGCCCATAAACTGCTTCTCTCCGGCTTCAAGCCAACAAGACGGCGTACGACACTTTTGTCCATACAAGGCTTGGTAAGGTGCCATCTTGATGCTCGAGTGAAAACTATTGTTGTAGGAAAATTCTACCAGAGGTAAGTGCTCGTCCCAATTCCCTTGGAATTCGAGGGTACATGCTCTCAGCATATCTTCCAGCGTCTGAATCGTTCTTTCGCTCTGACCATCAGTTTGCGGATGATAAGCAGTACTCAAACACAACTTTGTACCTAACTCCTCTTGTAGACTCCTCCAAAACCTTGACGTGAAACGACTATCACGATCTGATACAATCGTAAGAGGGACACCGTGAAGTCTTACAATTTCCTTCACGTAAGCATTTGCGAGCTTATCCATAGACCACTTCTCGTTGGTTGCTATGAAGTGTGCACTCTTGGTGAAACGATCCACGACTACCCAAATCATGTCGTGACCGTTCTTCGTCCTGGGCAGTTTAGTCACAAAATCCATGGTGATGTCTTCCCATTTACCCATGGGTACAGGTAAAGGTTCTAAACTCCCATACGGTTTTTGATGTTGTGCCTTAACCCTCGCACATGTTACGCACTCGGCCACATACTTCGCAACATCGAGCTTCATCGTCGGCCACCAGTAGTAGGGTTTTAGGTCCCTATACATTTTAGTGCTACCGGGATGAATCGAGTACATGGTCTTGTGTGCTTCTTCCATCAGAAGATCTCTTATTCCTCCCGTCTTAGGTACCCAAATTCGATCTTGGAATACTTTCAGTCCACGACTGTTTGTACCGAACACTAACGTTCTTCCCAAACGTTCTTCCTTTCGGTCATTTTTCTCTAAAGCTTCTTCTTGAGCTTTCTTGATACTTTCGACAATCGTCGAGACGACTTCAATTCTTAACGCCCTTGGCCTTTTCCTTTCCAGATTGACTTTTCGACTGAGAGCATCAGCAACAATATTTGCTTTACCTGGGTGGTAAAGTATCTCACAGTCGTAGTCCTTGAGAAGTTCTAGCCAGCGTCGTTGCCTCATGTTCAACTCCTTCTGATTAAAGAGATACTGGAGACTCTTATGATCAGTGAAGAGTTTGCACTTCGTGCCGTAGAGGTAATGCCTCCATATCTTTAAGGCAAAAACTACCGCTGCCAACTCCAGATCATGAGTGGGGTAGTTCTTTTCGTGCTCTTTCAATTGTCGAGATGCGTATGCTATCACCTTTTCTTTTTGGGTCAGAACACAACCCAACCCGACTCCAGAAGCATCACTATAAACCGCGAAATCTTCGACTCCATTGGGTAGAGAAAGTATCGGTGCTTCACATAACTTCTTCTTTAGTTTCTCGAATGCCTCATCGTGTTTCTCACTCCACGTATATGTAGCTCCTTTATGAGTCAAAGCTGTTAATGGAGCAGCTATCAAAGAAAAGCCTTGGATAAATCGTCGATAATATCCGGCTAATCCTAGAAAGCTTCGAATTTCCGTGGGACTCTTTGGACATTCCCACTTCATTACAGCCTCGATCTTTGCGGGGTCAACCATTATTCCCTCCTGGTTAACAACATGACCCAAGAATTGGACTTCCCGTATCCAAAAGTCGCATTTGGAGAACTTTGCAAAAAGCTTCTCCTTCTTCAACACTTCTAATACTTCCCGTAGATGCTTGCCATGCTCCTCTTGGCTTTGCGAGTAGATGAGAATGTCGTCGATGAACACTATCACGGATTTATCGAGGAATGGTTTACAAACCCTATTCATCAAATCCATGAATGCTGCAGGAGCATTGGTTAGTCCGAATGACATAACCAAGAACTCGTAGTGTCCATATCTTGTTCTGAATGCAGTCTTTTCAATATCCTGCTCTCTCACCTTCAGCTGATGATATCCTGACCTAAGATCGATCTTTGAGAAGTAGCTCGAACCTTGCAGCTGATCGAATAGGTCATCAATCCTCGGCAATGGATACTTGTTCTTCACCGTTGCCTTATTCAGCTCTCGGTAGTCTATGCACATCCTCATGCTTCCGTCCTTCTTCTTTACGAATAACACCGGAGCTCCCCAGGGTGATGAACTAGGTCGAATAAAACCGTTGTCCAACAGCTCCTGAAGTTGCGTCATGAGCTCCTTCATCTCCGTCGGTGCTAATCGGTAAGGTGCCTTTGCTATCGGTGTTGTTCCTGGTAACAAGTCTATACGAAACTCCACTTGTCTATCAGGTGGTAATCCGGGAAGGTCTTCGGGAAAGACTTCCGGATAATCACACACAACCGGTATATTCTGCACCTCTTTCTTCTCCTTCTTGGCATCGATTACGAATGCCAAGTACGATGCGCATCCTTTGGACAAACATTTCCTGGCTTTCATCAGGGAGATGATTCCAGAATTTACCCTGCGTTTGTCCCCATACACCATAAATGATTCTTTTCCGGGTGGGTTTACCTTTACTATCTTCTTTCGGCATTGAATTTCAGCATCGTTGGCGCTAAGCCAATCCATACCCAAAACGATGTCGAAACCGTTTAACTCTATGGGTAATAGCTCTTCGTGGAATTCGTTTCCGTTTAGGTTAATGACGATGTTCCTAATACGATTACTAACAGGTACGAATTTGCCACTGGCAACTTCTACAATCAGGGCATTATCTAGTTTTTCTACAGGCAATGCTAATTTCCCACCAAATTTATGCGACACAAAGGAGTAGTTGGCTCCGGAATCAAATAGTATATTTGCAGGCAAACCATTTACAAGAAAGGTACCTGAAGCGACGTCTGCTGCCTCCTTTGCAGCCTCGAGCGTCATCTGGAAGGCTCTTGCCTTCGGCTTCGGTGGTATGTTGGGTCTTCCTGTCTCCTTCTTCTTCGGGCAGTCCTTCAAAATGTGCCCTTCTTCATTGCACCCATAACAGGCTTTCTGGTTGAGGGTGCATTCATTGGCGTAGTGCCCAGGCTTTCCGCACTTGTAACAAGTGATCCCTCCGTCACACTTCCCAAAGTGCTTCTTCTTGCACTTGTCACACCATTTTGCTTCTGATCCTCCTCCCCTCGAACCAGACTTCGAGAATCTACTCTTCTTGTTGGACTTCGAGGATCCATTGAACTTCCGTTTCTCACCAACCTCAGCCCTCTCCAGACATCTTTCCTTTTGTTGGGTCTCCACATTCTTAGCTGCTCGAACAGCTGATTTCAGAGTGGTTGCCATCTTGACTGTTGGGCCAAAGTCAGCCGGCAGTCCGTTTGCGAATTTCTCAATTTTGGAAAGTTCGGTTGGCACTAGGTATGGAAACAACTTCATCTTTTCCGTAAATGCAGCAGCATAGTCATCGATGCTCATTCTCCCCTTCTTCAAATTTTGGAACTCATTGTTCAGATCAATCAGGTCTATCTCTGAACAGTACTGCGCCTTCAGTTGTTCCAAGAACTCATCCCATGACATTTTCAGAGCTTCTCCCCGTGGCATTGTATCTGCCAATAGCTTCCACCAGCTCAAGACTCCAGTTTTCAATTGTCTCACAGCGAAGACAGTCTTCTGCTTCTCGCTGCAGTCGCAGCTCTCAAACACCATCTCCATCTCGGAGATCCAGTCCATAATCTCAACAGGCTTTGGGCTTCCTGAGAGACTTGGTGGTTTCGCACCCAAGAAATTTTTGTACATCCGCCCATCCTTGTTGTTCCTCCCTTCTGGGCCATCCTTTTGCTCACCTTGAGTCCCTACTTGACTCACTTGGCGGCTATAATTCCCTTCCTCAGATGGCTCGGGAACTGGCTCCGTCGGTTCAACATGTATGGTAGGTTCGTCCCTATTTTCGTGGAGCATCCGTCTCATTTCTTCCCTTTGTTCAGCTAGCATAGCCTGAATCAAGGCTTGAACTCCAGCCATGGTCACTGGCTCAGGTGCAACTTCTTCAACAACAGGTATTTGCTGAACCACTGGGGGTTGGTTCCTACCTCCATTTGCGTTCACGTTTCCGCTACGAGTCCTTGCCATCTTGATCTATACACCGAATAAGGTGAATTTAGATCTTTATTTAGGATAGACGTTTAAATCGTCCTTATCACTCCGAAACGTTTACATGCTAGTTCTAATATCGTAGTCGTACGTTTAGAATCCTAAACACATAAGGTTTCCAGATCCGGTCGGCAACAGACCATAGATCCGAACAATTAACAGCATATTATGCACAAAGCATTTAGCACATAAAAGCATTTTAGGCGCAATTCCTAAAATAAACTAGTGCTCACACCTTACAATCATCGCTTAGCATTCTAAGTTTAAGTCTAGAAATCCTACAAATTCCTAGTTCGCTTAAACTAATGCTCTGATACCAACTGTGACATCCCCAAAATCACGGCCAGAAAAGACCGGTTTGTTTATGCTTTGTTTAAAAATCAGAGTTACACTTTAAATGAAAGTGTTGCGGAATTTGTCCCAAAACAAAATATGATAAAGATTTATCAAAAGCACTTCCATAGAAATGTATTTCATTATAAGACTCGGGATGTCATGTTCGTACAGATCAAAAGCATAAACAGTACAATATAAGCCTTACTACATTATTTCATATCTACAGGCCTATATCCGTAATCCCTCGTCCAAAACATCACATCTATGCTCATGCGCCACTACCTGTAATACACAAAACTGAGTGGGTCAGGCTTGGGAGCCTGGTGAGCACATAGGGTTTTCAACCCACAATAAATAAGTTTATTAATTTCATCAATCAACAATAACCCGATTACCCGTTCCCGTTATCCTCACTTTACGTCCCTAAACACCTATCATAAGGGACCTAGCCTAAGGATCATCATCGGGACGGACACTACTGCTAAGGGGATTCCTTAGCAATAAATGTCCTAAAGGCAACCATGTGGGGGATGGAGTACACCGGTGAATACATCGTTCACAAACACCTACAGGTTGCGAGCCTGCTAGTGTTCCACTGGACTGTCTAGAAGAGTCCGTGGTCGTCATCCATACTCCGCTAGATGACAGAATCAACAACATCAACATCGAGGCCTCTCATCATTTTATCACACATCACCAATTGCATCTACCCATGTTTTACCCCAACATTTTCGTAGATATAAAATACATATACAGTTTAAATCATTGAAAACATGTATAACAACGTTCATCTAGCATAGATAGCAAATATTCAGATAATATGCACACATAGCACGTAATTTATATAAAATACTTCATATCTATGTGTAAGTTGAAAGTAACTATGCACTCACCTGAAAGGTGGTGACTCAGCACTCGGACAGCGCTTCGATACTCTCAAAACGATATTCCTTCGATAAAACCTAGTACCAACACCACTAGGGTTTAGTCTAACGATAACCGCGATTAATTAATAGTCTAGCTATTATTATTATTATATACGCGTTAAACAATACTTATATAACCCATAATAATAGCCCAATTACTTATTATAAGGTCCTAATAACATTACTATATTAAAACGTAAGCTTAACCAAAGATAGGTTAGGCGTAGCTCACTTACAGCGGTTTTTCTTGAAAACCGGGCTTCGCTGGAGCAGCGTTCCCGAGCCGAAAGGCTCTTTTCTCGGAACTCCGGGAGCCTCGGGGCTTCCTTCGGGTGCTAGGGGGTTTACCTAGGCTTTTAGGGGGCTTAAGGAGCTTAGAGAGAGAGTATAGAGAGAGAAAGAAGAAGGTTGAGGGGTGAGAAAATGAGGGAACCCGGCACCTCTATTTATAGGGGAGAAATCTGATGGACTCGCCGAGTCTGAGTCATGACTCGCCGAGTTGGTGCATGTGGTGGCCTTCTGGTGGTGCCACGTGTCCAATTCTGGTGGTGCCACGTCACCCCCTATCGCGTGTCAGCCTTCGAACTTAGAAAAATCATAACTCTCGCATACGAGCTCCGTTTTCGACGTTCTTTATATCTACGCGTAGGTAAAATCAAGATCTACAACTTTCATTTAGACTCCGTCGGCTAATTCTCGACCGATCTCAAATTTAACAGTAGGAGGCGTTTAGACTGTTAAATAACCGCGAAGAATTCATAACTCCTTCATACGAACTCCGTTTTCGTCCATCTTTTTACCGTTGAGTTCCTATTAATGAGATCTTCAACTCTCATTTAGGTCGCGTAAGCCAAAAACCGCTCGAACAAAAATTCGAGTTTCGGGCCGTGCACTGCTAAGCCGAATCTTAGAAAAATCATAACTTCCTCATACGAAGTCAGATTTGGGCGTTCTTTTTTATCGACGTTCTTAGTTTAACATATTCTACAACTTTCGTTTAGATTGCTAAGGCTAAATCTCACTCTATCGTAAATTCACTATTTACGCTTCCCGGTGCCGTGCCGGTTTTGCCGTAAAACTTCGACGGGTCATAACTTCTTCGTTATAACTCGGATTTCGGCGTTCCTTATATGCACGGAAACCTTGAGACATATTCTACAACTTTATGTAGAGACATCGGGCTTATCTCATACTTTAATTTTGACGCTTATTTTTATTCTTTATTAATTATACACTTATAATTAAATAATAAACACATAAACACACATAATTCACATAATACTCAAATATTTCATCTTTATTTCTTCAAAAAGAGTTACAAGAGTTGACCTAGACTATTACATTGACAAAAATGCTTAGCCCTGAAACCCGGGCGTTACACAACCCAAGGGTGTATTTCAACCCAAACATACATACAAGAGTCACAAAGACAACTCGCATCTTACATAATACAACCCAGTGGACCAACATTGGTGCCTTCTCTTAGAAAGATGGTCCGATGTCATTAACTATTTGTAATATTTCTAATAATAGCAGGGTCCTTTTAGGTTGCCCTTAAGACCCAAAATGATTAGAATAAGTAAAGGAGAAATTATATTATTAATTATTATGGTTAATAATTAATTAGAAACTAATTGTAAATATATTTTGGGAATGAATTAACAGTTTAATTAATCAAAGGGTTGAAAATTCAATTAATCAATAGTTGGTTGATCAGGGATAATCCAGAAACCTTATGAAATTAGGGTTGGATGAAAATCACTCCATCCCACATGATATAAGGAGTGAATTTTGTTATAGATATTCCATCCCACAGAGGAAGGAGTACAAAACCTAGGAAGAGATCCAAGGCTATAAATACAGCCTTAGGAATATCAGTCTTGCTTACACCTTGGCTCGAAGTTTCGCCAACCCTTCTTCCTCCTCCCATAAGGAAGATTTCTAACCTTCGTAGGGTTTGTGAAATTGACCGTTCTCCTTTTTACTTTTATTACAATCTTTGGTGTCATTAGGTATGATACCATTAGAAGGATTCTGGTTTGGGTTAACTTCGTGGAGGACAAAATCAAGATCTCAAGCATGGATATCAAGGGATACATAAGAGGTATGTTTTCTTCTTTATGTTTTTATGTTTCATAGGTTAGTTGTAAGTAGTATGAAGCCATAGATCCTAGCATGCATGTACACTTAGGTATATCATAGTTTGATTTTTCCACTACCTAGTTTAAGTGTATTTGATGCATAGAAAACCCAACAGTGGTATCAAAGCCATTGGTTCATAATTACTAGCACCCTTAATCTCTATCATTTGTAAATTATTGTTTGAAATTGAAAGGAAGAAGAAAATTCAAAATTGAACAAACCTTTGTCGCATCTCACGACGTGAGAGCCTTATGCTCACAACGTGAGCAACCCAAATCAGGGTTTCTCCTTTTTTTTCAAACTTGAAGATTTATTAAATATGAATTAATACCAAATTAAAAAAATTTTAAATATGGAAAATAATAAATATGATTTAAATATGATTATTTGAATTTGAATATTAATTTACAATTAATTAGAATTAATAATAGACAAATAAATTTAAAGAGTTTTAAATTTACCCCTTATATATATATATATATATATATATATATATATATATATATATATATGTATATATATATTAGAATTGTGTCTATTCTATGTATAAGAAACTTACAACATGCCCCTAGTGTGTTTAAATGTTGACATTATCAGTCTTACCATTACTATGCTCAACCATTTGGATGTAGGGGTTTAAGGAGGTCTCTATGATTCCTAATGAGGTTGGTTTTTAATATGTTTCGCGCTTACCATCCTCACCGCCATATTGCATTTTGAGAATGAAGTTACCAAAAGGGCTTGATAGTGAATATGGTCAATCCAAAAGTATTTTAAATACAAGTATAAAATAAAATCTTGTTTTATTAATAGAATGTGAGTCTTAAGTTATCCATGAAATTGCACATTCTCTTTATATTTTGTTGATGGAGCTCGTGAGTTTAACCGGCACATCAATCTAGAGTATAGTTGAAAATGATATAGAACTCGTGAATCTCAAGCGTAACTTGAGCCTGGAACCATGCGATCTTGTATGGTTAATTCATAATCTACTTAAAGAGAATCTTATGTTATCATTAATGTTGCACATTCTCTTTATAACATGTTAATGGAGCTCGTGTGGTTAACCGGCGCATCAATTTGAGAGTATAAGTAGACAATGATGTGGAACTCACAAATCTCAAGCGTAACTTGAGCTAGGAACCATGCGATTTTATATGGATGATTCACCATATGTTCAGTGATTCGCGGTGACCCCATAATTGAATTTGAGATGAACATAGTTAGAGATTAACATTTCATTGATAGTTAATGAATCTCAAAGATCTAGGAATTTCGTGGTGATCGAAATTGGCAAAGGGATTTGCCTAACTAAATAATTTTATGGTGTATTTCTGGCATCCCTTTACACACCATGGAGCCAAATATGGATCCTAGCCTTCTTAAATAATTTTATTTAGGGTGATTATTTTATAAGGATAAGTAAAACAAAATGTAAAGGGAATTGATATTAAATGATGTTTATAACCTCATCCACTAAAATCTACTGCTATAAAAAATTTGAAAAGATTAGCTATGAGGATGATCAATCTTGTCAAATTTGTAGTTTGAGAACAGCTATTATAAACAAGACGAAAGATCATGCCTTTGATAAAGCTCTTCCTCGGTTACTCCAAACATTGCATTATAATCTATTAAAAGTACAGTTATCAAGTGTACGTTGTAAACTGACATATTGAAGTAAAATGGAATTTGCTTGAGTTAGGAGTTGACTAGGGTTATGTAATGCCCGTGTTTCTAGGCTAGGCATTAATGATGTAATAGTCTAGGTCAACCTTTGTAATTTGTTTTGAAATAATAAATATGTATTATTTGATTATGTTGTGTTTATTGCTTAATTATTGTGATTTAATAATTTAAGAATAAAAATAAGCATCGAAAATAAATGTTAGATAAACTCGATATCTAAGAATGAAGTTGTAGTTGTTGGAATAAGGATTCCGGAGATATAATGAATGCTGAAATCCGAGTTATAATGAAGAAGTTATGACCTATCGAAGTTTCGCGACATAACCGGCACAATGATGTATGACGTAAAAAGTAAATTTACAATAAAGTGGTTTTTAGCATTAGTGATCTAAACGAAAGTCGTAGAGTTTGTTAAAACGAGAGCATGCATAAAAAGAACGCCAAAATCTGACTTCGTATGAGGAAGTTATGATTTTTCTAATTTCGACTTAGCAGTATGCAGCCTAAAACTCGAAATTTGGATCGAGTGATTTTTAACCAAAACTATCTAAATGAGAATCGAAGATCTCGTCGATATTAGTGCAACGGTAAAAAGACAGATGAAAACGGACGTTGGATGAAGAAGTTATGAATTTTTAACGGACTTTTCCTATCCCGGTCTGTTAAAAATATAACTTTAAAAATTAGATCAAAATTAGCCAACAAAGTCTAAACGAAAGTTGTAGAGCATTGTCTGACCTACGTGTGGATATAAAGAACGTAAAAAAAGGAGCTCGTATGCAAAAGATATGAATTTTTGAAGTTTGGAAAATGGGAGTACGCCCAGCGTACTCGTGTACGTAACTCGAAGTCCGTCACCTCCCCTACTCCTTTGCATGAATGCCATGTGTCATAGCCTTGTTGAGTTCGGAGTTATCCCCTAGTACACCCAACGTACTAGTGTACACCTAGCGAAGAACCTAGCGAGGCACTACGCCCCGCATACCTGAGCATTACACCCAACGTACTTAGGAGCTTCAGCCTCCTATAAATAGCACCCGATGGCTTACGGGTTTTTGTTTACAAACTCAATTCTCTTTCACTCTTTACTCTATATTAGCCTACTTTTAACCCCTCAAAGCCCCGATATAATCCCCGACACCCGAAGCAAGTCCCGAAGCTCCGAAGTTCCCGAGAAAATTATATTTTCAAGCCGAAACTCTGCCCGTGTGGAGCCCAGTTTTGGGGAAAACTTCCCGGTTTTTATTGGAAACGATCATTTTAAGAGACGAAGTGCTGCCCAATTATCGTCTTAACAAGTGAGTGTATAGTCACTTTCTTCTTACACATAGATATGAAGTATTTTCTATAAAATACTTGCTATGTGTAATTATATTGTTTGTTTATTTGAGATGGGTGTTGAATAAATATTTTATACAAATTTTAAAATGTATATGTATTTTTATCTACAACTATGTTGGATAAAACATGGGTAGATGAAATATTTGATGTGTGTTAAAATGATGAGAGACCTCGATATTGTAATTGTTTCAGTCATCTAGTGGAGTATAGATGAAGACCACAAACATTTCTTGACAATCCAATGGAACGTTAGCAGGCTCGCAACCTGTAGGTGTTTGTGAACTTAGTGTTCAATGGAATACTCCATCCTCCACGTGGTTGCCTTATTTGACATAAATTGCTGAGGAATCCCCTAAAGCAGTGTTGTCACCCCGATGAAAATCCTTAGGCTAGGTCCCTTATGAATGGTGTTTAGGGACGTAAAGTGAGGATAACGGGAACGGGTAATCAGGGTTATTGTTGTTTCATGAAATTAATAAATTTATTGTTGGTTGATGAAAATTAATAAATTTATTATTTGGGGGGTTGAAAACCCTATATGCTCACCAGACTCCAAGCCTGACCCACTCAACTTTTTATATTACAGGTAGTGGACCCAGAGCATAGTTGGATGACAACGAGGGACTTTTTGATTATAGGCAAGTAGTTGTAAATAAATGTTGTAAGGCTTATAATGTGCTGTTTATGCTTTGGGTCTTTATCGGAACATGACATCCCAAGGTTTTGTTATATAATGAAAATATATATATTTCTTTAATAAATGTTTTGATAAATTTTTATTATATTTTGTTTTGGGAACAAATTCCACAACATCTTTTGGAAAATTACTCTGATTTTATTTTAAAAGCATAAACTAAATCGGTCTTTTCTGGCCGAGAAAATTGGGGATGTCATAGGTTAGTCGACTAACTAACATGTGCATATGATCAGTTCACTATGATTTTGATATGAACAATTTGGAATGTCCATGAAGGAGTTATGTAGCATGTTAAGGTTTCCTTTTGGAAATAACATGACCAATCATAGAAACTCGAACTTCAAAAGACTCCCATATATCTACTATAATGAATAGAAGTGTCAAGATGAAGAAAACAAATTGCCAATAGGTTAAAAGGCGATTAGTGTTAGTATACCTAATCTAAAAAAAATATCTAGGACAAATGAAGTCTTATTCTGAGACATGTTCTGATGGCTATTCGTTTCCATAACAAGAAAGGACAAAGAAAACATACATGCCCTAAATATATATTTGAGGTGAAAAGACTGAAACATGAAGAAGTTAAAATTGATCATGGATTACGAGCCCTTGCTACTTTTCATAGGATCAAAAGATAATTAGCTCTCCCATGTTTGGTGTTCAATCAAATATATGGATTTATAATGCCATTAGAACATTACTTATAACTTTTTAAGTATTTTTTTACTAAGGATTAAGTACTGACATTTACAAGAATGTGCAGTGACAAAAATGAAGCAAGAAGACTGATCAAAAGGCAACTCTTTTCAAATATTTAGTCTATGGTCTTATAATTGAAATTGTTTATACTATGATTCATGAGATAGTTATGACTTATTTAAATATAGAGTATTTTGTTGGTTGGAACCTCGAGTTATCTTGGTAGAAATTTGATATCTTTATTTCCGTTTATGAAATCTGTGAAACTAGTATAGTAGCAATTGTTCAAATTTGATTCAAATATTTGAATAAGGTGTATTATTGTTAATATTTGTTGCAATTAGTTTACCTAATTGATCATTCAAAATGACCACAATATGTACTGATTCATGTACATCCAAAAGGTTTGGGTGAAATGTACTTGTGGAATCATAGTCTTGGATACATAAATAAGAAACACATTACCAAGTATCTAGTTGGATTGGATTTTGGATATCATTTGACCTTGAGTCTTATGATAAATGCAAATCTTATTTATCAAGAAAGATGGTGATACATCACTAGGTGATGTGAATATTTATTGAAATTATTTTGAACTAATGGACCGTTCAGATTAACCACAATGCATGGTAAGACCAACTTTGTATGAACATGAGTTTGGACCTTTTAGGTGTTCAGAGCTCTCGTGAAGTGAAGCTAAGAATCAACTGGGCAATTAGGATGAGATGCTCATAGTGAGCATCTCAGTTCAAAACTTTGTCGATCATCTAAGGAATTATGAAAGAGTCTCATGAGATATCTCCACCCAGAACATTGCCACCAGGAAGTGTTAGTTGAATAGAGAAACAAATCATGCATTGATTTTGTACTAGATGAGTCACATTATGATTACTAACAATTCATGGATTGTACCATTGACAGTGTTACGAGAAGTCCTTTGGTCTTGTACCAACAAATATAAAACACTTTATGATATGTGAAGTGGGATTCACTTCTCACTAGCACATATGTAAGTCTATGATTATGAGGCTTACTCTCATCATGAAGCGCTCGACAATCTAAAACTTGGAATGGAGATGTGTTATCTCGTTGGAGAACCCATCAAGCATTTTGGATAGTTTTTTTAACAAACCTTCTGAGAACAAAGTGTATGTTACTCGGAGTTGAGTCCTCCAAGAGAGGGAACAAATATCCAAAAAGGGCTAGTAGGAGCCATATTGATCTTGATAAGATTCAAGATTCAACCAACAAAGAACCTAAAGTTGGACCTAGCATTCAATTAGGGATTGAAAGCACTATTAAGGAAACTGACATATTTCCACTTTTCCTTTTAGATCTGATAGTGAACGCCATACACCTAGTTATATAAGAGTTTATAATACTGAGGTATATAAGTCACTGGTAGATAGTAATTAGAGTTGACAACTATTTGAAGCTATGGTAGGCCCTACAGGCTACAAAATGGAAGGAAGATATTGAAAGCGAGATTCAATCCATGTATATCGAAAATTGGTAGATCAAGCACTTGGCCTTAACCATTAGGCATAACTGGATATTCAAGAATAGACAAGCATGGATAGGAATAAAAACATAATCAAACCAAGAAATAAGTTCATTTATGGATCGAAATAAGCATCTCGCAAGTGGGATCATTGTTTCAATGAGAAAGTTCAAGGAGTTTGAAATTCAAGAAATAAAGATAACCCATACATATGTCAAAGATAGTAGGAGTAAATGGAATATTTGAAAGTTCAAGAATTTTGAGTTTTGATAAACATATATGAGCCATATATATGTCAATCGAGAGCATTAGTATCACCCTTATGTTGTATATTAACAATGTACGATTCATAGGAAACTATGTTCTAACTAAGCAGGTGTAAAAGCTTTCTTGGTATGAGAATTCTTTCGCTATGATACACATAGGAGATATAACACATGTACATAATATAATGATCTATGGAGATAGATCTAAGTGATTCGTTGGATTAAGCAAAAGTGCATGGAGTCTTGAGGAAACTTGACATGTAGAACTCAAAAATGAGCTTGTGCTTAGTATGGCATGACATTGAGCGATTCTAATGTCCTAGTTCTACTATTGAACTAGAGGTTATGATTCGTGTCCCACATGCTTCTGGTATGGGAACGATCATATATGATATGACATATACCATATCCGATGAACCGTATGCTTTGAGGATGACAAGTTTGATTAGATCAATTTTGCAAGAATCAATGAACCGAGATGAAGAAAATTCCTAAGTGTCCTATGAGGATAGAGGAAAAGATCTTGACAATATTGAAGAGATCATTGTAAAAGTTACATTGATGCTAAGTTCCATGCTGATAAACACGATTTTGTTCGCAGTCAGAATTCGTGCTTTTACTGAATGGTGATGTATTAGCGTGGAAGAGTACCAAGTAATACACCATAGTGTATTTAAAAAACTTAGATTACATTGCAGTTATTTAAATTGCAAAGAATACAATGTGACTGAAATAGATCCATTAGTGACATCTTTGTTGAAATTCAATAATTGATGGTCCTTTTGGAGGCTCTTGTGAATATAAGGGTGAAGTTATCTCGAGTATGGATCCTAAGTCACACAAGGTCACATGATACATACTCAGTAAGTACCATTACATTTAATAGTTTTTCGAATGTAAATACATCATAGTCAATAAGTCATATCTAAAGATAATCTTGTCGATCTATTCCACAAGCCAATGTCACCGACCAAGTCTGGCAGTCAGAAAAAGTCGAGAGACATTAGATTTGCAAATGAATTGGCTTAAAAACCGTTTAGTTTTGTTTGTTTTAAACTTGAGAACTTAAGCAATGTAAGTTTTAATTTGTTTTGGCGATTATTAAGTGGAGGTCTTAATATATGATGGAGATCAGTCATTTCAATTAACTTATCACTGTGTTCTCCTTTTGCATGTTTAGATCCCACTTCCCCAGTATTAATTTATTCAAACGTGCATACTCGGTCATACTCTTGGAAGTAAGTAGTGATTCAAGATAGTCATGAGTATTGGTGGATTGTCCATGGTGATTGGACATAGCATAAATATTTTGCTAACACTCATGATTACATAATAGATATTTAAGTATTGGACCAACCCACGCTTAGAGATTGCTTCATGGATATAGTCACAAGAAATTCTAAGACGATAATATCTTCTATTCTTCAAACCTATGTACATGTAGGGGTTTTCTTTGTGATTATGTTATGCATTGGTTTACTCAACGCTATCTGTAACTGGTAGTTATAAAGGGTATGTACATGTGAGACATGATGAAGTAGACAAAAACTATGTAGTTCAAGTTTATTTGTTCCTTCTGCCTTAGAAGAAGAAGCGATATCTATAGGTCGCTCGATGATTTGGTGCTAACAATGTTAAAGTGCTTGGCCGAGCCCTGACTAAAATTGATGTGTTCAATTTAGAAGTTAGATGTAGTCATCACAAATCTATATCGGGAAATATAATCTTGAATTTTGAGATTTACCATTATCCATGTCTCGAATTCATACATACATCATAGAACGAAGGAATAGTTGATCACTTATCTAAGGGTTGAATATTGACTAGATCAAGAATTCAATAGTTGCATTGGATGGCTAACTCTCTGTTGATTATTGGAGAAGTATTGGACCATATATAGTTGATGACTTGTCCAAGTGGGAAACTATTGGAAAAAGTGTCCAAGGTCATTAACTATTGGTAACATTTCTAATAATAACGGGGTCCTTTTGGGTTGCCCTCAAGACCCAAATTGAGTAGAATAATGTAACAACTGGTTCCTGATATGTATTTTAAATAAAATTTATTCATTTTATATGAGAACTCGACGAGTTGGAGGCCCCAAACTCGTCGAGTAGGAATTATTTTTGGGACGCGGGTTAAGAAACCTACTCAAAGAGTTGAGAGCCCCAACCCGACGAGTAGGGCTGGTAGAGTGAAACCCTAATTTCAGGGTTTTGCACCTTATTTAAACACATTAAACCCTAAAGGTTGGCCTCATTCACAGCCTCCAAGTCGCAAAACCCTAGCCACGAAACCCTAGAGCCTTGTGTAAGCTTGTTAGACCTTTTTGAGAGAAAACTTGTGCTTTTGAAGCATGTGGAAGAAGAGGAAGCTAGAGGACTTAATAAGAAGACAGTAGATCCAAAAACTTCACTCTATTTGCAGCATTTTCGGGTAACCAAGTCTCAAACTTGCTTAATGGTTTCTTAGATCTATTCATTTCACTTTTATGGGGGGTTTTTGGTCCAAGAATGTTAGCTTTTGGGAAATGGTGTTGGAATAGTGTCTAAGCCCATAACTATATTTGGTATGTACTTGACCCGGTTGTGCATGGTCCTTTTGAGTTGCCTTCTCCAAAGCAACTTGACAAGGTAATTTAAGGAGAAAGAGATAATATTATGGGTTATTAATATATTATAAGAATAATATATTAAAGGAGAAATCATATTTATTTAGTTAGTATTGGTCCTAAATTAATTAGGAATTAATTTGGTGACCAAAAGAGATTAATTGAATAAAGGGGTATAAACTGTCAAATGTATGATAGTTGAGTTTTGGGTTAAGGAAACCTAATGGACTTAAGGGGGAACGAAATTATGATGGGTATCCATCATATTTTCGTCCAAGGCCTTTTAAGCCCAAAGAAGCCATGCATGGAGATAAAGGCAGAAACTTTACGTGTTCAAATGATGTTTAGGGTCTAGATCTCAGTTTGTATGCCTTAGTTTGAATTATATATGGCTTTTGGATCAAGATATAGATCTCGAAGAATTAGGGTTTGAGCTAAACCCATTAAAGGAAGCTATTAACGGGTAAAGTTGGAAACTTTACCCTTAAAAGGACATTTTCAGTGTGTAGAAGAAGTGTGGAGTCTAGATCTGAAGGATACGAGCTTAATCTATTAGGATGTCTCAACATAATGAAGAACTCGTCGAGTCCATAGAGGAACTCAACGAGTTGGGTTGAAATGTCCAGATTCTGTAAAAGGAAAACTCGACGAGTTCAAGGATGACTCGTCGAGTAGAATGGGAAAGTCTCGATAACGTGGATAGGAGGAACTCAATGAGTTGTGAAAGAACTCGACGAGTTGGATCGCGGGTTCAGAGTTTTCGGATTTATGGAACTCGACGAGTTGATAGGTCAACTCAGCGAGTTGCTGAGTTGAGTCAAGTCGAAATGTTGACTTTGACCAGGGTGCTGACCTTGACTTTGACTTTGACCAAAGTTGACCCTTAAGGGGTTATGAGCATGAAAAGGGGGTAACTAAAGGAAATATTTATGTGTAGGAGTATGAGTGGGGCAGATTTCAGTGCCAATGACATTTCAGTTACTTCACAACATTTGAGGTGAGATACCTTCCAGTAGGAGTGGGTAAAAGGCACCAATGTCAGCCCAATAGTATTGATTATAGATGAGTGGATTATCTTTGTAATAATCGTCTGGTATGCCACTATCTGTTATGCTTTATGTGCTAGTATGTTATGTTATTATGTGATAGTGATAAGGGTGAAATAGTCCCCTGTTACCGGTTGAAAGAGACCGAAGGGGAGGCCAGAACCCATGTATGCTAGGCAGTATATGATTTATATGTATATGCTAGGGTATTATGTGGTAGTGGTAGGGGTGATATAGTCCCCGGTTACCGGTTGAAAGAGACCAAAGGGGAGGCCAGCACCCAGATATGCTAGGCAGTTACCGGTTGAAAAAGACCGAAGGGGATTCCAACACACAGATTTGTTAGGCGTTATGTGATTATATGGTATGTGGTATGATGGGGGAGCTCACTAAGCTTTGTGCGTACAATTTTTAGTTTTGGTTTCAGGTACTTCCTCTTCGAAGGGAAAGGAGTCGACATGACTGCAATGCATCACACCACTATTTTCCGCACTATGATGTTCCTGGGATTTGTACTCTGACATTATTATGACTTGTTTTGTGACATATGACTTGTGGGTTTTTATGATATGAGATAACCCAATGATGTTTTTAATAATCTGTTTAATGAATTATTAAATTAAAAATGAAATTTTGGTCTTGGATTTTGGGATGTTACAAATAAATAAAGGAGAAATTGGTTTATTAGTTATTATGGTTAATAATTAATTAGAAACTAATTGAAAATATATTTTGGGAATTAATTAATAGTTTAATTAATCAAACGGTTGAATATGCAATTAATCAATAGTTGGTTGATTAGGAATATTCCAGAACCCTTATGGAATTAGTGTTGGATGAAAATCACTCCAGCCCACATGGGATAAGGAGTGAATTTCGTTATAGGTATTCCTTACCACATGTGAAGCAGTAAAAAACCTAGGAAGAGATCCAAGGCTATAAATAGGGGCTTAGGGATTTCATTCTAGCTTGCACCTTGGCTTGAAGTTTCGCCAACCCTTATTCTCCTCCCATAGGGACGATTTCTAACCCTCTTAGGGTTTGTGAAATTGACCCTTCTCCTGGTTATTTTTATTCCACTCTATGGTGTCATTGGGTGTGATATCATTAGGATTCTGGTTTGGGTTCTCTCATCCAAGCAACTTCGTGGAGGACAAGATCAAGATCTCAGACATAGAGATCAAGGGCTACATAAGAGGTATGTTTTCTTCTTTATGTTTTTATGTTTCATAGGGTAGTTGTAATTATTATGAAGCCATAGATCCTAGGGTGCATGTACACTTAGGTAGATCATAGTTTGATTTGTCTGCTACCAAGTTTAAGTGTATTTGATATATAGAAAACCCAACGCCTTCAACCCACGAGTATATTGAGAAGAGTTGCCTCAATCCTGAAGATAAGATTAACCACTCACTCGAGCCGATGATATCAAGTCTTCTCTTGCTAAAGATAACCATAAATAAACCCTAATTAACAATCAAGGAAATGACTGACCCACGAAAGGTCTAGGCTCATAATTAAACCCCCTTTGGGCAAAATACCATTTTTCCCTTCCAATACTAAGTACAAAAGTAAAACTAGCCAAAATTCAATGGTCAACTCTCAGTTGACATATGCCCTACATAACTAATCTACGCCCATGCATAGAGCTACGCCCTGCGTAATGCCCTTAATCCCAAAAACTTCTATTAAGCTCTTAATACAGCAAGCTAAACTCTTAAACTCCCGTATATGATCTAAATAAATGTCTTAATGGATAAAGTCTCTAACTTTATCCATTTGTATGGTCACAAAGAGCACGATACCAAAACCTAGGTCCATAAAGTTATCTATTGTTAAAAAAACTCATGTATGGATGGATGAGAGTGCCCAAGCTCTCATTTTTATGACTTAATAACCTCAAAAATATCATAAGGAGGCACTCAAATGGTTTGGAGTAACCCATACTCACAAGAACCAAGATTAAGGGACAAAAAGCATAAAACCCATGAGCTAATTAGATCTAACAAATGGAACATCGAGATGCAAGATTTATACCTTTTGGAGATTGGTGATAAAGTGCAAAGTCTTAATCTATGAAGCTTGGAGCTCACACTTGGTTCTCCAATGGACTCCTTCTTCAAGAATGCACACAAATTAACACTAAGGCTTCCAAAACTAGGGGTGTTGATCGGGTAAAATTTTCGGGTTTCGGGTAATTTGGGTCGGTTAATTCGGGTTTTTCATATAAAAAATTACCCGTTGCCCTACCCAAATTAAATTCGGGTAATTCGGGTAATGGGTCGGGTAAGGGTAATTCGGGTATTACCCGATTTTTTTTAAATTTTTTAATGGCACCTAAAAATAAATGTAATGAAATAAGTATGTCGTGCTAAACTTTGTTATTAATTCAAAAAATAAAGAATATAACCTATTGTTGTTGAATACTTTTTCATTTACATGCATCTGTTTAGTTCTAAATTCTAATGCACTCAACTGCCTTCAAGTCGCAAACTGTTTTACAATTCATTGATCACCAAATTCAAGGTTGTTTACATTAAGAGGAATCTAATTAATTTTGAGATTTATATCAATCTGTTTGTAACAGCCCGGAATCTCAGGTATTATTAAATTATGTTTTTGGGGGTGATTTAAGAGGGGACTCGGCGAGTTGGAGCCTAGACTCGCCGAGTAGGATCGCAGACTTGGTCGCGGGTTCGCGAGTGGACTCGACGAGTCCAGATATGGACTCGGCGAGTCGACGCTGTTCAGCAGAAACCCTAACCGTTCGGTTTTGGATCGTATATAACGCCTCTTAGGCCGTCATTGTCCGTCTTTTGGTCGATTGAGAAGAACCCTAATCGTTGTGGACGTCTAGAGCAGGAGAGAAAGCTATTGGAACTTGGAGGAACTTGTTAGGCAAGAAGAAGAAGAATTTGGCCAAAGGAATATCAAAGAGGATCGAGTCCTGAGGTTTGGGGGACACAGAGAGTGCATTTTCAGGTAATACTCGGACCATTTCTGTTATTTTGATGTGTATACGAATCTAGGGTTTATGAAACCCACTTAGTGATTAGATGGGTTATTATGTTATTACCCAGACGTTTATACCCCAGTAATAAGATGTTTAGAAGTCCAGAAAGTCCCATGATTGTATATCTCGGGACCATACGTAATTTAGGAAGCAGTTGCTCGCCTGCATGGCATGGACTCGCCGAGTTGTTCTTCAGACTCGGCGAGTAGCTTGAAGATTTACTGGGACTCGCCGAGTTGTTCTTCAGACTCGGCGAGTGGAGTCGGGGTGGCCCCGCGATTCTTCCAGGAGTAACTCGTCGGGTCGAGGAGGATACTCGACGAGTAGATAGGGAATCTCAGAGAGTTGGAGGACGTCTAGACTCGCCGAGTCGCCATGGCACTCGCCGAGTCCGGTCGAGTTGACCGTTGACCGTTGACCAGAGTTGACCTAAGTCTGACTTCTTAGGGATAGTCACACTTAGAAGATATAAGTGTTAATGAGATATGTGATGTTATAGGGAGGTTGTAGCTCGTCGGATTGTGCACGAGTCATTTCGGGATTTGCTAGCTTTCAGCTTTTACGAGGTGAGTCTTCTCACTATACTGTACCCGGAAGGGTTTGACTGTGTGACCGGAAGGTCGGATATGATATGTGATATGTATGCTATATGTGGTAAGTTATTTTTTATATGTGCTATGTATGTTATGGGCCGGAAGGCGATTATACTATGAGCCGGAAGGCAATATGTTATGGGCCGGAAGGCGATATGTTGTGTGATGGACCGGAAGGTCGGCGTGGGTAGGACCGGAAGGTTTACCCAGCAGGGACGGAAGTCCCCTGAGACACATGGACCGGAAGGTCGGGGCCTGGAAAGGCGTATGTGCGTAAGTTGTATATTGGGGAACTCACTAAGCATTTATGCTTACAGTTGTTGTGCATGTATTTCAGGTACTAGCGAGGACCGTGGGAAGGCGCCGGCGTGATCGATACACACTGAAGAATGCTTTTATGATCTTGGGATTTTGATTATTTGTATTTGACAGAATACTTAAACTATTTATGCCTTGTTATGAATGGAAATAAATATATTTTTAAAATGAAAAATTTGTTTGAAAATTTGCGTTGTTACACTGTTATTGCTCAAAGTACTTTTGTCTCCATCTATAGATTACAGTTACATACATGTATGGAGAATCAAAGACCAATGTTTTAAAACCCGGGTTTTTAGTTGACCCGGTGTGAAGACCGGTTCACGGTTCAACCGGTTCAACCGCCGGGTCAACCCGGTTTATGGCATTTTTTTTATTTTCATATATTTTTGCTTTCCTCCATACTACATAGACATATAATACCAATAATTTGATGTCAACAAAGTTTAATCTAAACACAAAAAACAATCTTAACACAACAAACAACCACATAGAGTATTAATAATATGTTATAGATCAATCTTAACACAACAAACAACATAAAGTATAAATAACAAAAGAAAACATAGTTCTAGACAAATCCAAACACGTTACGACCAAACCAAATCATGGATCTTGAGAAATTTGAGTATTATAAGCATCGATCTCGCGGTCACTTAGTAACTGAAATTCACTATCAACTTCATGATCAACATGGTCACCTTGTGATTCAGAAGCCGGTTCATGCTCTTGCTCATCAAGCATATTTTCCAAATCATCATAATTAAGTTCTCCTTCCCGCTCTTCTTCAACCACCCAAAATCCCGTCTTATCAATATTTTCATAGTCAACAGGATCGTAAGACCTCATATCAACCTTCAATCTACAAAAACATTCAAAAAAATCTCAAATATAACTTGGTCATTTTATAGCATAGTATATCTTAGCAAGTTACCATACCTATTTTGTAAACGCAAGTTGTAATGAACAAATACAAGATCATTTAGCCTTTGATGTTCCAATGTATTCCTCCGTTTCGTGTGAATCCTTTCAAATACACTCCAGTTACGTTCGCAACCGGAAGAAGATGCCGTTTGACTTGATATTCTAATAGCAAACTTTTGCAAAACCGGAATATCTCCGCCAAATAACTTCCACCACTCATCTACAAATGATATAGTCAGCAAAAAAAATATATTAGAAAATACAATATTTTATATATAATAATGACACATTAAGTTTAAATCATACCTGGACGAGTAAGATTACGAGAAGCAACGGCACTAGATCTACCAAAGGTACCTTCAGCATCACGAAACCTCCCTAAATTCAAGGTAATATTTAACACGTCATCACCTTTAAAAGTCTTCTCAACCATTTCAAGAACGCCTTGAAACACCTCATTCTTCTTACAAAGATTTGCATGATCATATTGGAAAACAGGATTCAACCAATAAGCCGCACAATAAATACTTTTTCTTAACATCCTATCCCAACGGCTATCAATTATGTTAGTGTAAGGCCTATATAATTCCTTCTTCTTCTTAAATAATTCCTTAATCCCTCTTCTTGCCCGACGCATTCCCTCGTAAACATAACCAATTGCAGGTTTTTCATCCGAATCACACAACCGCAAAAGCTTTAACAAAGGAGTCATTACTTTCACTGTAATCAAACAATTCTTCCAAAAGATTTCATTCAAGACAATCTGTTTACATTCAACCGCATTTCCCACTTTCAACATCTTCTTAAACTCATTAGATATGACCATTGCTTGTAAATCTTCTTTATGGTCATACAAACTTTGCAATGCTATGAACACGGTACCAAACCGAGTAGCACCTGGACGGATAATTTCTTTCCAACCGGGTCTTTTTCTTAACCAATTCAACGGCCACTTATGATTATAAACAAAAATAGTAACCCTCGATGCAAGATTGACCAAACTTTTCACATTATCCAATTCTGAAAGATCCTTTAATACAAGATTAAGACAATGCGCTGCACATGGAGACCAAGTAATAGAAGGATATCTTTCACATAACTTAGTACCAGCAAGCTTGTAATTAGCAGCATTATCAGTTACCATTTGAACCACATTTTTTTCTCCTACCATTTCAACAATCTCAGCAAACAAATTACACAAATTTGTAGCATTGCTCTCTATGTCAGATGCATCAACAGATTTAAGAAATGATATCCCTTTCGGACAATAAACCAAGAAATTAATCAAATGTCGTTGTGAAACATCCCTCCACCCATCACTCATAATTGTGCAACCTGTATCAACCCATTGACTTCTTAACGAATCAATTATCAATGAAACTGACTTTTTTGCATCTGTCAATAAATTAACCCTCAGAGCATGATAATTAGGTGCTTTGTACCCATAACCAATACTTGCTATTTTATCTACCATAAGTTGAAAAAAAGGAGAGCTGCAAGCATTCATAGGTATACATGCATCATAAAACCACATAGCAATAGCTAAATCCACATCATGTATTTTTGCCTTACTTTGCATTGCAGATTTAATAGTGGGTTGGGAAGGATCATTTATACCTTTTGTAAAAAATGGATGCAAGTTTGAAGTAGATTTCCTTTTACCCTTTTTCACAGTTGACATTTCTATTTCCTCCATCTCTTCATCATCATCCAAGATAGTAACACTAGTGGTGCGTTTTTCTTTTTCTTTTTGGGCAGTCTCTTTCAACTTTCCTTGCATTGTAAACCGCACTTCTGGACTAACTTTTGGACATGCTGCTACCTCACCTTTAATACCAGCAAGATGTTTCTTAACCCTGTTTATTCCACCACCACCTATAACTTTTTGACAAAAGTTACATATCCATGCCTTTTTCCCCTTCTCATCAACGACTTGAGTAACATGTTCCCATGCTATATCCGTCTTTGTTCGTACATTTGATTGACCGAAGAATGGGATTGAGCTTGAGATTGTGCTTGCGATGGTTGTTCTTCCCTTGATTCCATATCTAACTGCATTGAAAAGTAATTTTATAATCAATAAACATATGTCAATTGGATCCTAATTTCATAATCTACATAATCAAAACCTTGAAACAATGACCAATTAACAATAAATGAAAAGTAAATAACCAAATTTGTCACAAAATCTTGAAACAATGATAATTAACAATATATGAACTGTAATTGATTTCACATGTAATTGATAATTAAGAATAAATAAACTAACAAAATCTATCACCTGCAATTGATAATTAACAATAAATGAACTGTAAGTTCACCTGATTTCAAAGTCAATTAGAGAAGAAAATAAAACAAATCTAGCAATTGATTTCTAGTTTCTACAGCTAATCAAAAAAAAAAAAGTCACTGCATTGGGTTAGCAATTGATTAGCAATAGCTAATCAATTAGAGAAGGACTGAAACACCAGTCGATGTAGCAGCAAAAAAAAAGAAAAAAGAACAGAAAGGAAATCGGAAGTCGATTTAGCAGCAAAAAGAAAAAAGAAAAGAAAGGAATCGGAAACTCACCTGGAGGCGGCTGGAGAAGATTGCAAGTCGTCGGAGAATGAAGTCGATCGAGAATGAAGTCGCCGGAGAATGGAGGCGACTTGCTGCGTCGCCGGAGAATGGAGGCGACTTGCTGCGTCGCCGGTGAATGGAGGCGACTTGCTATTTTGTTTGCGACGTGCTATTTTGTTTCCCAGAGAAGAACGAAAACGGAAGTCTATTTTGTGGCCTGGAGGCTGGAGCGATACAAGATAGTCAAATAATTAAGCAAGCCCTAATAAACCGGTCCAACCCGGTTTTTACCGGTTCACAATACCCGGTTCAACCGCGGGTCATGGTAAACCCGGCCGGTTCGATCCGGTCGGTATTTTTACAAAAACCCGGTCTCGATTAACCCGTCTTCTATCCCGGGTCACGGTTCAACCGGTTCAACCGGCCGGGTCGACCCGGGTTTTAAAACATTGTCAAAGACCACTATTGCTATTCTTTTCATACACCACCATTGTTGCTGAATCATATATGTATAACCTATCAAAGGGTGCTAAAAACATCAAATCTTTAATTTGACCCACTAAAGAACATATCTAGGGAAGGAAGATCAAGATAACTCCAAACAAAATGACTCATCTCCTTCCTTGCTACTGGAAGACGAAAACACCAATCTGATCGTTTTCGATCTTTCTTCTGTTCCAATAAGAAAACAGAGTTCATATACAAGGTACAAGTCTCTTAAGTCTAACACTCTTCCTACCAATCTTAGTTATACTAAAGACGATGGAGATGAAGAAAAGGTTGTTATCATTTACATTCAAGTTTGAAGTCCAAATTTGTGATGTTTTCCTGGAGTGGTGACGAGCTGATGATTGTGACTAGCCGACGACCACTTGATGACTACAACGTGGCGACGACTAGATGAAATTGATTGATCGGTGTCCGGTGACGAACACCAACGAAGAGCGGACAAGGTATAAGGGTTTTTGACGTGGGGAAAATAGAATGAGCCTCAACGAGGGAAATTGGTATTTGGGAATTGGGAGGGACAAATAAACTCATAAAGGGACATTATTTGTTAAATATATTTGGGAAATCGGGTATACCAGAAACCCAAACAACTTACCCTTTACCCGACCTGAAAAAAATTCGGGTTACCCACTTACCCGAAAAAGTTAACCCGGTACCCGATACCTGAAAAAATCGGGCGGGTAATTCGGGTAACGGGTATTTTTGACAGGGCTATTGAAAACACACAATTGGTGGCTACGGTTTCAAAAGAATGGTATGGGGTGATGGAGGCTGGTAATGGGAAGGGTTCCAAGAAGTTAGATCCCTTAAATAGGGCTCAAAACCTTAGGATTAGGGTTTTCGCTGACGACAATTACACCCGTATAACCTAAGTAACGCCACACGTAGCTCATTATAAACACAACCAACATTCAACAAGTTATGCCTTGCATAGTGTATGACAAAACCACAAACTTCTAATTCAACTTCAAACAACCATAACTTCTTCATTTTAACTCTGTTTTCGATGTTCTTTATTTGCACAGAAAGGTATTGAAGAGCCGCATAATCTTATCTAGTTACTTTTGGCTTACTCATATCAAAATGAAACCATAATCCATGCATGAAGCCTGACAAATAACTTTTCCCATTTAACCCTTTGGTTCCAGCATACAAATCAAGGGCTTAGATCTCGTAACCAATATTATCATTCCTCAATAAGCTCTAACCTTTACTTCCTTAAAGCCTAAAGCCCTTTTGTTGATCGAATTATAGCCCACAAACCCGAAATTAAGAAACATCCGAAACAGGTTGTTACATGAAATTATTAGGGTACCTAATAATTTTATAACATTTTTCTATAGGATGTCATTTCAAACCATAACTCTTACAATGAACAACTTGTATCTTATTCTTATTGGAATTGTTGGAATTAAACATGTTGTTAAACCCACTGTTAAAAGCAGTGGGTTGAGTTTTGGAAGAAGATTGAGTACTAGATAAGGACCCTTTCTTTATGTAATTATTCATGCGGAATTATGGAAAAAGAAGTTTTAACATTAGGTAATGGATCTATGAGAAGAATATGACTTTTCGATTTATTATAAGAATCATCAAGACCATTTAGAAATTGCATAAGTTTCATAAGTTTTGAATGATAATTAAGTTTAGTGGTAGCCTTACACGTGCACTTAGTTAAACTATTTAATCCATCAAATTTTGTAACAATGCATTTCAAATTCTATAACACTGCATTTCAGGTTTTTCTCTTTAAGCCCTTTATTTGAAAATCTTTTCAAACTGGTCCCTAGCCGAGTACGTTGGGCCTACTCTATGAGTATGTTGGGCATACTGGCTCGTAGGTTTGGCCATGGAGGCGCCCATGTATGTGGGGCGTACGTGGGAGTACGTGGGTTGTACGTTCGACTGGGGAAAACCCTAAGTTTTAGTGTTTGTGCCCTATTTAAACACCTTAAGTTCCTTTGGGAGTTTCTTATGACCAACCTCCACCTCTCCAAACCCTGAGAACGAAACTCTATCCTTCATTTGAGTGTTTGTGAGCCATTGTTGTGATCTTATGGTATTTTTGGATCCTTTGAAGGAGGTGAAACTTTGTAACGTCCCAAAAATAAGACCCAAACTTTCATTTTTTGATTTATTAAAAAATTAATCCAAACATTGTCATACAACCCCAAAAAGATCAAAGTATGTTAATACATCAAAACATATCAGAGTAATTCTCAAAATACGGAAAAATGTGGTGTGTGTTATGCAATCATCCTAGGCTCTTCTCTTTCGATTTGGAAGTACCTGAAACAAAAACTGAAAACCGTAAGCCCAAATCTTAACGAGTTCCCCAAAATACCACATACCATGTAATGATTATAAAATAGACAGTTTATATGCTAATTAGAGGGTGTTTGGCAAAGCTTAAAAAATGAACTTTTTGACTTATTACTGGTTCCACACTCGTATAAGTCAAAAAGTATAAGTCAAAAAGAGTGTTTGGGTAAAAGCTTTTAAAAAAAAACAGCTTATAGCTGTTTGGAACCTCCAATAAGTCATTTTTAGATAAGTTATTTACCCCTTAGTTATCAAAAACTTCTTATTTCACCATTCAAAGAAATTAACAAATATACCCTTTAACCTAAACCTACATCAACACAAAAACATAGGCTATAAATTAATAAGTTTATTGCATTTTGACACTGGATAAGCTTAGCCCAAGATTTTTTGTACAAATTATGTTCTAATATCCTTATAAGTTAATAAGCTATAAGTTAAAAAGTTAAAAGTTAATTTAAATAAACTTTGCCAAACACCCTCTTAATACCTTATATATACGTATAATGGTACAGACTTCGATATTATCCAATCTTTATCCATCACATCTTTGTCTCCTACTCTCCTCCATATTCATTAAAACACAAGGAAGGAGGTCTCATATTTCCATATGTTTATTACAGTAATATATTTTTAGAAGATATCAACAACCATCGTTAATATACTTAGCTACAAAATAATGTCTACTGAAAAACATTCCAAAATGCTTTTTTTTTAGCTTTTCATTTGATGACAAGAGGACACCATTACATATTCTTGGCCACTTCAAACGACAATTTCTTTGTTTTTATTAGATATAATGTTGGCATAAATAAGAAATTACACTTAACGTATTTTCCGCAATATTTTTTTTTTCTTTTTGTAAACTATCAAAAATTTACCAACGAACATCTTGAAGGGGTTCTTTACAACTTTTGTAGAAAATGTGAATCGTGGATAAATAACAAGGAAACTGGAAAGGATTCTTTTTTTGTCAATTTGATTTTTCTCCCATTGCGTTTTATGATTTTGGATGAGACTAAATTTTGGAGAAATAGTCCCATTGGACTTGGTCAACAACTAACTTTGTCCCAGTCCCGTCCATGCCAAACACTCAGTGAAAAGACCTTGTTCTGTTCTGTCTCATCCCATTCTGCGCACAAACGGGGCCTAAGGGCCCTACACATGGAGCTTCTCCATAAACGGAAGTTTTCATTTCCAGTGAGTTTTATTGTAACAATGGAAGTAGTAGCATTATCAGAAGGATGAATGTAAAGAGGATTATCAAAATTAATTGAATCATTCTTTCCATTCCTTTTAGGCGGATCATTAGGATCAACCATGAAACATGATTATAAAAATACACAATCAAGTAGAATCACACAAAACAAACAACTGTAACAACCAGAAGTCGAGATGGTCACCACAGTATGTTAGGGCCCAAGACATGTAGAGACAGTGTTGAGAGAAAACAAGAATATAGCAAGAACACACAAGATAATGAGATAAAATGCACAAAGTAATTGGTGTACTCAAGACAACCAAAATCTCTCACAACTACACTACAAAAGAGAGTAAAAAAAGGAACAAGAAATCCTCAAAGAGGTCCAATTGTCATTTTTGAAGTGCAGAACCAGGTAATCATATCTCATAGAGTTCGTTCCATAATAGAGTTATTTCATATTCCAGATCCATTTCACAATGGAATTAATCGGAACCCAAAATTCGTTCTCTAATAGAGTTAATTAAACATATTATAGGAGATTAAATGAATAACACAACGGTTGCGTCAAATTTACTTGGAATCACCAACCAGATACAGATCCCTTAGGATCTTAGAAGTTCTCCAAAAAAATTCTGCACGACAAGCATAAACTCGCAGTAACGGAGAACTTAAAACAAAAAAGATCAATATAATAGATGACCAAGTCCATAGACTCAGATCAACACAATAAATGTTGAACAACAAGAAATAACACGAAAACCCTTGATTTGACACTATCAATGTCAAATCTACAAGGTTTATAGTAAACATGACAAAAAATGAAAGCAAAAGCAGAAGAGAACTACAAACGCTAACCTTGTTACATAGAATTGTCGGAGACTGTTGTAGATCAACAATCGGAGCACCTATTGCTCTGATACCATGTAAATAAATTAGAAACTCAAGGATAGTCCATCATGATCAGGTTATTTGCTATAAACCAGATCGTTTTACATCAAACAATTATAAGAGAAAAATCTCACTACAAATTCACTCACTCCCTCAAACTAATGAACGATTATACAACGAACAATACAAACCATAATCTAATAGAAACCCTAATATGTGAATGAGAGAATATTTACAATTGTGTGAGAGAACAATTGAGCGAATGAACTACGAACCCATATATCAAACGCTATATAGTCATGTCATGAAAATGACTCGTTGGATCGACAAACCCGCATATGAGTTCCATACATGCAAACACTAACCCAACACTTTGTATAAAATTACACAACATACTCAAAATTGAATAATGTCAAGTTTGAATATAAAATGTTATATTTTTAATAGTTATATTAAAGATAAATATTCTATTGGTTTCCATTCAACTCCTATGGCTATGAATACAATGACTCTAGAACACGAGTCATGTTTGCAATGGGGATTGTCATGTGTAAACGTGACTGAAACCTAGAAACCTTCACCGGGAAAGTTTCCTTTCTAAATGACTCTAGAACATGAATCATGTCTGCAATGGGGATTGTTAGTGTGCGAAAATGACCACAAATCTTCACTAGGAAAGTTTCTTTCATTCTAAATTGTGATTTTCTAACATGAAGGGTCATGATTCTCAATCGAGTACCGAACACAAACATTAAACAAAGATGGTGTATTTTGTAATATTCTATTTTGCTTTTTTCGACATTTTAGTGATTTGCCCATCTTATAATGTTAAGAAGTCAAATAGTAACATCTCAATTCCAATTTCGGTGATTAAAGCTAAAATATTGTATAATTTTATATTCGTTTTCTTCCAAAATAAAACAAAATTCAAGCACTCGATGGGGGAAATCTGGGTTTTTTCAGTTAGTATTGGGCGGCAAATGGCAATGGTCTCTCTCGTCTTTCTCTTTCTGTGTCAAAGTTTTCAGTTTCAGGTTTCAAGAACTAAACACCATTACATGATTACCAACTCCCATTTCCATACACTCTCAACATCTTCTTCTCTCTTTCGTAAACCATGCTTCCATACTTTCATCTCCTTCTTGTGTCCTCCATCTTCACCTTCGCTTCTTCTTCTTCTTCTTCACCCCCTCAACCTTCACCCACGAAAAACCTAACCCTTCTTGGCTCCGCTCATTTCAAGAACAACTCTATTATCCTCACTCAAGAACTCACTACCTGCAACTCTCGATCGAATTCACCAGTTGGCAGAGTTCTCCACTCTTTCCCTGTTCGCTTTCTTCGTTCTTCATCAAATTCCACAGTTTCTTTCTCCACTCGTTTCACCTTCACCATCGTCCCACCTTCTCCTCCATGCCTCGCCGGCGACGGTATCGCCTTCCTCATCGCTTCAGATCCCAGTTCTTTACCACATACCGATGGGTATTTAGGTTTACCGGATTCCCCTGCTTCACACCCGTTTTTCGCAATCGAATTTGATACTACTTTCAATCCGGGTCTTGGTGATATCAATGATAATCACGTCGGAGTGGATGTGGATTCCATCATTTCCGTTGCGTCGATTGATTTGATGTCAGAAGGGATTGATTTGAAAAGTGGGAAAAGGATTACAGTTTGGATCGAGTATAGAGACCCAGAAAAGATTATCCGGGTTTGGGTCGGGTACACGGATACTAAGCCTGAATACTCTGTTCTTGCGGTTCCAATTGATCTTTCCAAGACACTAAAAGAGTTCATGTATGTGGGGTTTTCTGCGTCTAATGGAAGAGGATCATCGATTCACTCTATCCAGAAGTTGCAGATTCACACATTTGAATCATTGACTCCAAATACGCAAATGGAAACTGTAAGTTCAAGAAACTGTTTGATGTGTTATCCAGATGATCCAAGCATCGAAGAAGCTGAAATTAGTTTATACAATGATCATCATAAAGACAATCGGGTACTCGAATTAGCTTTCGGTTTGTTGTCCATCACTTTTCTTCTGATAATGGTTGCTACTATTTCCGTACTTTATTGTATGTGTTTAACAAAGAGACAAGCGATCAAACAACGATGCAACGAAAACGCCCAAATGTATCGATTTCAAGAAGCCGGAGTTCCCAAAAAACTGAAATTATCGGAGATCAGATCAGCTACAAAAGAGTTTGATCAGAACCGGATCATCGGAGAAGGTGCGTCTTCAAAAGTTTACGAAGCGAATCTTCCATCTTGTGGGAATGTTGCAGTGAAGAGGTTTAGCAAAGTGAATCAACCGAGTACACTCGGGAACCAGTTCGCGACGGAGCTCGCAACAATGGTGGGATGCTTACGTCACAAGAACTTAGTGCAGCTTCAAGGATGGTGCTGTGAAGCGAACGAATTGGTTCTGGTTTACGAGTACATGCCCAATGGATCGCTCGACAAGCTTCTCCACCGGCGAACCAACGCCACCCGGACATTAACTTTCGAGAAACGATTGAATATACTTTTAGGCGTTTCTTCAGCTCTCGTGTATTTACATGAAGAATGCGAGAGGCAGATCATTCATAGAGATGTAAAAACCTGTAATATAATGCTGGACGCCGATTTCAACGCCAAATTGGGCGATTTTGGTTTGGCGGAGGTCTATGAGCACAGTGAGAGGGGGCGTGATGCGACGTTGCCTGCTGGAACGATGGGATACCTGGCACCGGAGTATGTTTATTCCGGTATTCCGACTGTGAAAACGGATGTTTACAGTTTTGGGGTGGTGGTTTTGGAGGTGGCGTCAGGGCAGCGGCCGGTGAACGAGGATGGGGTTGTGGTGACAGAGTGGGTTTGGGATTTGTGGGAAAAGAGGATTTTGTTTGCAGCGGCGGATCCGAATTTGATGGGGAGGTTTGATAAGGTGGATATGGAGAGGATGTTGATGGCTGGATTGATCTGTGTGCACCCCAATTCCCAGAGAAGACCGACGATGAAGGAGGCAGGACGGATGCTGCGAGGAGGGTTAGTACCAGATTTGCCGGTGAAGAAGCCGACGGTGATGATTCAGTCAGTTATGCCGGAGAGGACGACGGAGATGGTGGCTAGGATGTGTGGCGAAGATGCCGATACGCCGTGGTCTACTCCGAGGACTCATTTTAGCAGCAAAGCTGGTTGATTTGCTGTACTGAATTTTGTTGTTTGAAAGCTTGTGATTTTGGGCTTTTTTGTACATTTACTTTACAACATGTTTTTTCCAATTTCGAACTACGTCGTTTTAATGACATTCTAAAGAGGTTAGATTACGATTAATTGTCATCGTCGATATGCTTAGGCCAACTAAAGCAGAGCATTAATAACAGTTACACTATATGGATTTATTTTGTAACTAGTTTATAACCCGTGAAATCATGGCTACAAAATTAATTAAACTTTAATAGGTAGAACACAAAATTATTAATCAATTATAATCGTTAATTTAAATAAATATATGAAATTATATCACCTTATAATTTGTATTAATTTTATTTTAATTTTTATTGCATTGTTATTAATTTATTGTAATTAAAGTGAAATTTTTAAAATTTGAAATTTAGAATTAATAGGTTTACAAGTGACATGCATTAATTAAGAAGTTTAAAGGGTAACACATGACAAAAAAAAAAAAGAATAAAATGTGTATTAATTAGGAGGCCTACTATGATGACACTTGTCAAAATGATATTAAAAGTATTCTTTTATTAGAATAGGGATATGGTTTATATATAACAATGAAATTGCATTTTTTATTAAGATAAAGGGGAAATGACAACAAACTGCTTACGTGATTTCCTTTTTGATATTACGGGCGTATTCGACAAAATTAGCTGGTAGCGGGTAGCTTGTAGTGTTTTGTCAAACGCTACATGAAGTAATATTTGAATTTAGAGCGTTTTGTTTATATTAAACGTTAGAAGCTTGTAGAGACGAACGAGATTTTCTGTTCAAAACAAAGCGTTTTGTCAAACACTAGAAGTTATAAGTTCTCAAACGCTTAGTGCCGAACACGCTCTATATTTTTCTTTTGCAATAAAAGTGATCATTGTTTCAAAAAAAAAAATCAAAATCTATTCATTCATCATGTTAGGATGAAGGGAGTCGTCGAGGCCGCCAGTCCCAACATAGACGAAGTGATATTCCGACCGCAATGTTATCTAAAGCAGTATTTGGGAGTAAGAATCTAATAACTTACATATATTTTAATAATTTGAACTTTTGTAGATTTTTCTATTAGACCATCCGTTATACCGACAACGACCACAATTTGCATCCACTTCCATGTCATCACCATCTCCATCACCTTCCTTCCACATTGAACATGGTATACTCTCCACGGTGAAAAGAGATACCTGCATGAGACAAAAGGAGAGAGAGGAAGATAGAAGAAGAAAGTCCTGATTGGTCGTGGTGTTTTGTGGTCAGGACAACGATTGACCATGATCATTGTACCATGGAGCAGACAGAGTGGTGTGCACGCTCGTGGTGGTGGTTCCAGGTGGCAACGAAGACTCTCCGTTGAGAGTATACTAGATGACCTTAGTTTTTTTTTCTTTGTTTGGTGCCTTTTAATGTAATTAACTTGTCTCTCTTATACCAATTAAATGTATGAAACATATAAGAATCCGTGCAGTGAAAAACGGTAAGTTTGATATGAATATCTTTTTTATTCAAAATTCACTTCAACTTCAATTAACTATTTTGGTTGTTTTGAGTAGGGTGATCAAGAACCAAATTGAAACCAAAAAAATTGAAACCGTCTTAACCAAAACTGAAATGAAAATTTAAGGTGTTGTTTTTATTTGGAAAAAGTCGTTTATTTGCGGTGCAATGTGATTTTTTATATTTTAACGAACCATACCAATCGTTTTTAAATATTGAATTATATATATATATATATATATATATATATATATATATATATATATATATATATATATATAACTAATTAATAATTTTAATTTTTTTAACCTAAGGCTAAGGGGAGTGTTGACACTCCTAGCACCTTGCCACATCATATTTTTGAGTGCCACATCATTTTTCTCTCTTAGGTCCCGTTTGATAGTTTATGTCTAGAAAAGTGCTGTCTGATAAAGTGCTGTCTGGGAAAGTTTTATGACTGATAAAAAAACCATGCTGTTTGATTGTACATCTGATAGACTGTGCTGAATGATGAAAAAATTAATAATTCAATAAAAAATGAATTTAAAAAAAGTTATTTAAAAAAATTAATAATCTAATAAAGAAAGAAAGAGGCAGGGGTTGGTGTATAATTGTCTTTCCAGCTCATTCAACCAAAAAGATATGATTTTGGGGCTTTCTGGGAAAGACATATCTTACCGGGAAAGACCCCTTCTTTTGTGCAAATCAAACAGTATTTCCGGTCCATTCAGCCAGAAAGATCTGTTTGGACCTGGAAAGATGCGTATCAAACGGGGCCTTAGACTATTAGGTATGGGTCCGTTTTGGTGGTGCTATAACAAGAAACAACAAGAAGAGGGGGTAGTGTTCATGGTGTTATAACACCCTTTAAGAGGAGAGAGATAGTTTGTTAGCCAATAAATGATCTCGTTTCTTCTTGTCATTGAGACAACAAGAAGCAACACAACAAGATGCAACAAGAAAGAGGGGGGGGGGGTGTTTTTGATGTTACCACGTTGTTATGGGCTACCACATCAGCCTTAACGGCGTTGTGGTGACCCATACCACATGCTCTTAGCACCTAATTCTTAGCATTTTATGGTGAGTGGTAACACTCCTAGCATATTAGATTTTTTTTTCAAACTTAAATACATTGCATTTTTATAAGACTACTGGGAGTGGGCGTCGCTAGGAGACTCGCCACCCTTGCCAAACACCGCCCCCTGCTATGCGCCAAGGGGCGCGCCAGCCTAGCCTCACTAGCGGAGTAATGAGAAGAAAGAGAAAGGGTCTGGGTGGTTGATTCTTGTTCCCATCGAATCTTTAGCTGATTCACATGCGATTTTCAAAGGTCTCATCGTTTTCTCCATTCTAGGATTCTAATTTCGATTTACTTTAATTTGCCCTGATTTTTTTTATTTCCTTCCATGATGATCCGTTGCTTGCCCTGATTTTTATTCTCAAACAACTCTACTTCTCCATAATGGGAATAAAGATACATGTAAAGAAATACCTTTTTATAACACATACATTTAGCATGCCAATTTTACAGATTATTCCTACACTTCTTGAAATTAGGTCCATGTGCTCCTTGTTTGTTGTTTGATTTTGAGATAGATACACTTTCTAGAACACATACATTTGTTTGTGCCCCAAGTGTTTGATGAAATGTCTAAACAAACAACCACAACTGTAATCTGACTTTGATACTAAGCTTTTGCTCTATTTGTAATCCCAAACTAACCTCAATTTATCAATGTATATTTTTGGTCTAAAAGGTAGGCTTTCATCAGAATCAATATCTCAACAACTACCATTCAATTTGATAAGTTTGATACATTTTAGTAAATATTACCTTATACCTTTTTGCCTTTTTGTAGTGCTTGATGTTGGTTATACAACTCAAGATTTTTTTGTGAAATTGGAGCACAATGACAAACAACTCAGCAAAGGGATCTTATTTTTTTGTGAAAAAGATTTTTTTTTTACCGATGAGGAAACTAAGTTTGTTGGACAATGATTATGATGACATGTTTCTTGTTCTTGGATATTTTAGTGTTTTTGGTTTATGTTTTCACTTTAATTGGCTCATTGAGTAATCTTTTAGCGAATTCCCATAGTTTTATTTATTTATTTATTTTGAGAAAAATAGCAAGGTTTATGATTAATATTGAATTGTTTGTGTTTTATAATTTTTTACAGTGGGACTAAGGCACCTTCCGGTAGCACTTCCATTCTTCTAAATTAGAAACTAGTTGTGAGACCCGTATGTTATACGGGTTGGATAAAACCAAACATTAAATATGAAGGGTAAACAAAAATTTATTTAAAATTGAAATTTTAGAATTGTAATTTAAAAGGAAACATATTAAATACAATATATGAGTAGTAATAATGTAATATTTTAATTTATTAACTATTTTTAATTAAGACAATCATTAATTGATGTATAAATATGATTTGCTAATTAAGAAAAGATTAAAAATAAAAAAATGACACATGGAAAAAACATTTATTAAAAAATATAAAAAATAACATGTGTCAAAGTTAATGAGAAAATGACAAGTGGTAAAAAAAAACTTAATTTATTAGAGAGAATTTATTTATTTATTAGAGAGGATATGGTTTACCGACGTATTGACTTAAATTCAAATCCATGAGCTCGACTCAAAGGAGACATGAGAAAGGTTTATTATGCAACTCCATGCAAAGTGCTTAACATCATTGCCAAAGTGAGCCCTTTCCTTTCCCCTATAAGCTCGAAATGGGGGAAACCACATGGGGGAAACCACATGAAGGGCAAACTATTTTTCAACAACTCAAGACTCAAGAGTGGTCGTGAAAAAACTCTCTACCTAGCAAAAGGGTGTTGTTAAATTGACACCCTATCAATATTTTTATTAAAAGTCAATTTATAATAAATTATTTATAATTTATTTTTTTCGAAAGACTATGCTGATTCAACCGATAAAAATAACCTTAAAAATAAAATAGAATGTCTAAAAAAAATAAAAATATCTTTTTAACCGAGCATAACAAAAAGATATAAAGAGACCTGGTTCCTACAAGGCTACAACGAAACAAATCTAAGCCATTGGCCCACTAAGCTTTTGTGGTTTTTAAAACCGACCATAGGCATGCGGTTATGTATTATGGTTTGCTTTTGTGACTCATGCCATCTGGGTCGATTAATAACCAATAAATCGGGTATTTGGTGATATCAAATCGGAGGGGATGGGTTAAATAGGGTTCCCATCGGGTGGGTGAAATATCTGATCCAAATTAATAAACCAAAATAAGTAATATTCGGTTTTATCAACACCTCTAGTCAAAACCCTCAAGACTTGACCATCTGCGCCTTCTGTAACTCTTTCCCCCACTCTGATATGGCGACGGCGATGGTCGCAGTCGACACGAGAAAGCTTCCGCGGCCAGGCCGCGGTGGCGTAATATCCCAGGGACTCTCCGAGGAAGAATCAAGAGTTAGAGCCATAGCCGAGATCGTAAATAACATGGTAGAGCTATCTCGTAACGGCGAAAAGGTCGACCTTAATGCCCTAAAATCCGCCGCATGCCGCAAGTACGGATTATCACGTGCTCCCAAGCTCGTTGAAATGATCGCCGCGCTCCCTGATTCCGAGCGTGAGGCTCTGCTACCGAAGCTCCGAGCAAAGCCGGTCCGGACGGCCTCCGGAATTGCCGTTGTGGCTGTCATGTCTAAGCCGCATCGGTGTCCGCATATAGCCACAACCGGGAATATATGTGTATATTGTCCCGGTGGTCCTGATTCGGATTTTGAGTATAGCACGCAGTCTTATACTGGATACGAGCCGACTAGCATGCGAGCCATTCGTGCTAGGTAAGTTTCCATTTACCGATTCCGACTGATCTCATCTGAAATTAGCGTACGCTTATTCTGTTTGTATTCCTGTGTTGTTATAGTTTGCAGCATCTACATATATAAGATGCTATACACTACCTATGCACTTGTATTTGTCACTTTGCTGCAGAAATCAGAATACGATTGAAACTCTAGGATCTAGTTAGTCACTTAGTTGCACACGGGGAAACTATAGGTTATCCATCCTCGTGATTGTAAGTTAGTCTGCCTTGGGTTTTAAATTTTAATGGCTGCAAATCTAACATGAAGTAATATCAAAACTTTTATAGATACCCAAAGTATTGTCTAAAGAGTATGCATAAACATATCAAGTATATACACTTCACACATAGAAGAACTTTCTTTGTTTGAAGCTAGACATTTGCTGATTTATGTTTCCAGATATTGTAAGCTAGTCTGCCTTGGGTTTTAATGGCTGCAAATCTAACATGAATTAATATTATAACTTATAGTTACCCAAAGTATTGTCTAAAGAGTATGTATACACATATCAAGTATATACTCTTCACACATAGAACTTTCTTTGTTTGAAGCTAGACATTTATTGATTTATGTTTCCAGATATAACCCGTATGTCCAAGCCAGGAGCAGGATTGACCAACTGAAGCGCCTGGGTCACAGTGTAGATAAGGTTTAACACAATTTCATTTTACATACAGAAGTTTCATGGTTTCACTGAAGAATTATTGAGTGAATATTGTTGATGGAAATTTACCAATTGGGTTGATCTTCCAGGTGGAATTCATCTTGATGGGTGGCACTTTCATGTCATTACCTGCTGAATATCGAGACTACTTCATAAGGAATCTTCATGATGCTTTATCAGGGCACACTTCTGCAAACGTTGAAGAAGCTGTTGCTTATTCTGAACATGGTGCAACAAAATGTATCGGGATGACCATTGAAACGTGAGTTACATCGAATTTCTTATCTTTTTAGTATCTTTTGTTTTGTGCTGTTAACAAGGATGTTTTTCTAACTGTTTTAGGAGGCCAGATTATTGTCTTGGGCCCCACTTGCGGCAAATGCTTTCTTATGGATGCACACGTTTGGAAATCGGAGTCCAAAGCACATATGAAGATGTTGCTCGTGACACAAATAGAGGGCACACAGTAGCAGCTGTAGCTGATTGCTTCTCTCTGGCAAAAGATGCAGGTTTTAAGGTGGTTGCTCATATGATGCCTGATCTTCCAAATGTTGGGGTTGAGAGGGATATGGAAAGTTTCAAGGAGTTTTTTGAGAGTCCTTGTTTTAGAGCTGATGGGCTTAAGATTTATCCAACACTTGTGATTCGTGGGACTGGTCTTTATGAGCTTTGGAAGACTGGTAGGTATAGGAATTACCCTCCAGAACAGCTTGTGGACATTGTAGCTCGGATTTTGTCCATGGTTCCTCCATGGACGCGTGTTTATAGAGTTCAGAGAGATATTCCAATGCCTTTGGTTACTTCTGGGGTTGAAAAAGGAAACCTAAGAGAGCTAGCTTTGGCTCGTATGGATGATTTAGGTTTGAAATGTAGGGATGTTAGAACACGTGAAGCTGGGATTCAAGTAAGCTGTATTTGTTTCAACTTCTGCTATTCTTACTATAATATATGTTGCTATATATATATATATATATATATATATATATATATATATATATATATATATATATTTTAATAATTTTCTTATGTATTTTAATTATATGTAGGATATCCACCATAAGATAAGGCCAGATGAGGTTCAACTTGTTCGGCGAGATTATACTGCCAATGAAGGATGGGAAACTTTTCTTTCATATGAAGACACACGACAGGTAAGATTGACTTAAATTCAATTAAGTGAGTTATATTTTTGTAAAATTTTTTTATTTAAATTCCATGTTTGATGTGTAGGATATTCTGGTTGGATTACTGCGGTTACGAAGATGTGGGAAGAACGTTACATGCCCAGAACTTGTTGGAAAATGCTCAATTGTCCGTGAGCTCCATGTTTATGGAACTGCTGTTCCTGTTCATGGACGTGATGCTGATAAACTGCAACATCAGGTACTACTACGCTGACTAATAATCTACATGATTTTTTTTTCTTTTTAATAATCATATGTATAGGTTTCATAAAAAGATGTTATATAATATAATATAATATAATATGAATTTTGTGTTTGGAATTTGGATATGGTCAGGGGTATGGCACACTGCTTATGGAAGAGGCAGAACGGATTGCTCGTAAGGAACACAGGTCCACAAAAATAGCTGTTATCTCAGGTGTTGGGACACGCCATTACTATAGGAAACTGGGTTATGAGCTTCAAGGTCCTTATATGATGAAACACCTTCTATAACTACCCACAGTTTTGTAGCTGCACTCAACCTATTTCTTGTTTGCCTGTATGTATATTGCAAGTTTACCCTTATTATTTTTGTTTTTTTTGTAATCCACTTTGCAAAGCAAAACCGTCTAAGCTTTTGGCATAGCAACTCAACTAGTAGTTATTAGTTATGTCTGATGAATTGAGTTTCTTAAAACTGTTTGAAAATCACCACTACAACTTGCATTAACTTGTAGACTGGAAAATGGTATACAGATGACATGACATACACTGTTAACTGTTTATGATTGTGTCATTTGGTCTGGTGGTCTATCAAGACTTGTACATTTTCAGACTATTTAGATTGAGTGACATCCATCTTGTCCTATTTGTAAACCAGGCCAAAAAGTACCTACCTTAGTTTACCCATAATCCTACTCATTTAAATCTCTCAAATCATTTTAGATGCAAAATTTTCACAAAACATGTTTATTGTAACAAAAACTAAAGCCATCATTATATATTTTTTACAATCAAATGAATTATCATTCAAATGTTTCACAAATAAAGTATATATATATATATATATATATATATATATATATATATATATATATATATATATATATATATATATATATATATATATATATATATATATATATATATATATAATCATCCTTTCCCATTATATACCCGTTAATGCTATTAACCAAAAAGGATTTAATCTATCATACCAAATACCAAGCATGTGGGAGCGGAACTTGTTTAAGTGTGAACGCCAGATGACAGTGAAGTACAAACTTCAGTCTACAAAACCATTTAATCATTCATACGCATTTATATTATATCCTCCGTTTGGAGTAACTTGACTTCTTATGTATATGATACCCTCTTATTAGTTTGAGTGCCGCATTTTTAGTCAAATCTGGTACTCTGCGAAAGTGTTGTGTAAGTGAGTGCGTATTGTCGGAAGGAAGGAATTCGTCTTTACCTTCATCATTTGTGGGGGAAAAAAATTTAATGTTCAAGTTGGTCAAGCTTTTAACCTTTTCTTCTTATATTCAATATACGAGGGAAAGGGAGGCATCAACATGTTTGGGTCAATGGCTTTGAAACATTAATGGCACCTACCTACTAAATTTAATACGATAACCAACATTTTCACCAGGCCAGGGTTCACAAGAACATGCTCATCAACTTCATTGTCCGACCAAAACAAACAAACAACAAAAGTAGTAGGGGCTGGCTGGCTGCATACAAAGTTATTGACATTCATATTTCTTAGCTAGATTTAGTTTGAATCCTCTTAATTACATTAGCCAGTCATGGTCAATTGACACTGTTCAGGCACGACTTATGTTGCATTAATAATTAAACCAATAACATCATATATTTGATTCCATTTTGTTGAACGAGAAAGTTAGCAGATTTCACATAAGTGAGTTTTATTTCATCCTAACAAAGCAATCACATATTTAGAGACCAAGATTCATGTGGATGTGGATGAATGCCATCGTAGATAACATAATTTCGTAATTAAACATTTTCACAACAGACATTAGAATCTTAAATATGTGTTGTTAAGTCTACTCGTATGTGTCAAATGTTTTACCATTATTATTAAGTATTACGAGTTCAACTTCAATGTTGTCTATAATTCTACAAGAGTATTTATGATATGAACATAGTCGTAAATACATGTTAATTAATTTAAATTTAACATACCTAATCGATTAAACTTTGGTGCAATTACTAATCTAGCCAAATTAAGGAATTTATTAGAAATTTTTAGCCAAAAATTAGTAAATGTCCAAATATAGCCCATTAAACCGTAGGTTTCTATATTCATCTACTGTTTCGCCAATTCGTCTATTGTTTCATGTTTTTTATAATTTTTTTTTTCATTTCTAAGATGCAAAACCGTAGGTTTTTTAAAACCTACGGTTTCCTATCGTTTTAGCTACAATTTCCCAAACCATAGCCAACGTTTTTGGTTAAAAAATCCGTTTTTTTTTTTTTTAAGTCTACTGTTTTGGGGTTTAATCTACTGTTTTGTCAAAAAAGCTATGGTTTTATTTATTTATTATTATTTTTTTGTGATATAGAGTATTAAAAAGATTGTTTATAAGATGTAGAATGATTTCAACAATTATTTTATTAAATTTTTTTGAGAATTCAAAACAGTAGACTTAAAAAAAAACGTATTTTTTTTTCCAAAACCGTAGGCTACGGTTTGGGAAACCGTAGCTAAAACGAGAGGAAACCGTAGGTTTTAAAAAACCTATGGTTTTGTATCTTAGAAATGAATTTTTTTTATATAAAACACTAAACAGTAGACGAATTGGCGAAACAGTGGATCGATTACCACAAAAGAGTAGTCAACGCCCATTGACCATAGTCAACTGCTGTTGACCGTAGTCAGCTATAGGTTGACTACTCTTTTGTGGGCTATTTTTGGCTAAGAGTTTTTTTTTTTTTTGGCTATTATTTGATAAGTAATTAACAATTATTGCTAGATTTGTATTTTGCCCTGAAACTTTATACAAAACCAATGCTTGTTTTATGGTAGTTCAGTTCACTTTTTTTTCCCTCCTCTTTGATATATAAAAAGCAAACCATTGTTGTTTCAATTTAGATATTTTGTTTTCTCAGTTTTTGGTTCATATTCGATTTTATTAAAGTATAATATGGAAGTTGAGAAGAGAAAACGTTAGAGAAATAAAGAAAGCCAAAAACCATAGTAATAACAAAAAGAGAAATTAAATATTGTCCTAACAAATTTAAGAAAAAAGTTGGGTTTGATAGTAATAGTCGATTTTAATACAGTAGGGTACATCATAAACTATGCAACCAATTGGGGTCACTCTCTAAAGAAAAGGAAGATCTTGACGTGTATCTGCTATGGTATTCTGGTGGATTTAGAAAGTCAGGAATGACAGGTTGTTCAAGAAACTACGTAGTATTCCACCAACGAAGGTTGCATACACCATCCAATCATTAGTATACATATGGATTAAGCAAAGAAATTCCTTATATGTATGTAATTCTGTGGATTTATTCAATCACCCTCTCATCCTTATCTGTTAATGTTTCTGCTTTCTTTCCTTTCTTCATAAAACTTTTTTGTTCTCCCTTTTTCTTGCCCTTCTAGCTACTTTTTAGTTGTGGCTTTTTTATAAAACATTTTCCCGTTCAAAAAAAAAAAACAATGATGCTCTAGTAGATTGTTTTCAAAATGTGAAATCTCGTGAATAATTATAAGACACTGATTTAAGATTTTTAAAATAAGTGTGATCTTTTAAAGAATATTATATTATATTTGTTTTAGGAGGTATCATTGACAGTGGCTGACGCATAACGTTTTACTAGGGGCAACATTAAATTTTTTTTTTTTCCGAAAAAATCTAAATTAGTATTGGCCCATGTATTTTAAACCGGTGCACCTAATAGAAAAAACATAAAAAAACATAAATTTTTTTTATACTACGTGCCGGAATCGGAGCAGTAGCCCGGGACCCTCCGGGCTCCACTAAGGTCCGCCATTTATTGACATTCCGAACTAATAATCAAATTTTTTCGACCAATTATTTTTTTCACCTCAATTAAACTAGACATCCGTGAGTTTGAATAGTGTATTCGTCATTTGAAATAACTTTTTATGAATTTTTTGTTTAAAATAAAAGATAAAAACTCATTTTGCCAAAAAAATATTTTTCTTAATCGTTTGATCATGAAAGAAAATGTAAGCAAAATATATATTAACTTTTGACCTTTTTGTAATCATCAACATCTCATTTAAACACAAAAAGATATTTCAAATATATTAAATATTGATCTTTTTGTAATCAGAGATGAAGTTAAATATTTTTTAAGGTTTTCTATATATCTTATATCTTATATAAATCATATTAATCATATCTTGGATTTTAAGAGGTATAAGATACAAAGTTTTTTGTACAATTCAATTATACATAACAAAACCATTAATATTTGCTAAAATTTTGAAGCCTTGAATTAAGGAAAATTATTAAAAAATTAATTTGGAGCAAAATAACAATTTTAAAATATTAAATCCATCGATATAAGTTAATTTATATTTCTTAAACTAGATAACGATAATAATTAATTTACATCAAATGTATAAACATACAATATAAATATAAGTTCTAAGCATAAATCCTTGAATTAAAAGTGGTAATTTTTTTATTACATAATAACTAATAACAAAATCTAATAAATATTTTCCTGTAAGAAAACTATTCGTCCAAAAAGCTATTTATCACCGCTGCTTTGCTCGGGCACACATCTAGTGTGTGTGTGTGTCTATATATATAAGGAGAATTTCATATAGGACCTTTTTATTAGTATTACATTGTATATTCTATCTCATAATTTATCTTGGATTGTATTGAGTACTTTTTATTTTGCATGAGATGTTTTGCAGGCATCTTGAGTCTCGATGCGGTTGCGGTTTGGCTTGAAGATGGGCTTGGTGGGCTTTCGAGACATTATTAGGCTTTTTAGATCCATCAAAGAGGAACATGGCTTAAAATGTTGAATAATTGGATGAAGTGGGCTTGTGAAGATGAGTCATGGACTCTTATTATTGGGCATGGACTCTCCATTTGAAGCTTGAAGATGATTGGCCAAATTTGAATCATGTGAGGTATGGAGGCGACCAAAGGAATCTTGAGTAGTGGAGAAAAAGAGCCAATAACGTTTCAACACCATTTCCGAGGGTGCAGGTCTCAGTCATGCAAACTTGCGAGGGTACCCGCGCAACTGCACACTTTGGGGCACTTTGGTTATTTTGCTCACCATTTTACCTTGGGGGGGGGGGGGGGGGAGGGGGAGGAGGGGGTAGGTTTGGCAGCTACACTTTCATTTTTCCACCATTGGAGCACCTTGGAGGCGATTTTTGAGAGCTTGATCTACATTCTTCTCATCCTTTTAGTAATTGTTAGTTTCTTGATGCAAAAACACTTTTGTGATTGTTATCTTGTTGCCATGAGTGACTAATCTCTTTATTTTGGTTGACTTGGCTAAAACCCTTGGATATTTGTGGGTTTTGAAGGATTCATGCTTGATTGTCATTTATCTTTTGTTTATGATTCTAGTTCATATTTCTTATGCTTGTTTAATAATTTGATCATGAGCTTGGTACTTGAATGAACAATTGTTGGTTTATTTATTTGGTTTAGCATTGAATCATTGAATTTACTTAGAACAAGGGCTTTATAATGGTAGAAATCATCTCTAGCTTATGAATCATGACTCCTATATGGATGTATAAGCATTGACATCCTCCAAGAATTGGGGATTCCTTCATTTTTAAGGCTAATCAACTTTCTCGGGTTCAATTGCTTCACTTGAATCATTGATTTTGATTAAGAAGGCGTGTTGTGGGCTTCCCTAACCTCTATACTACATTTGCTATAATCAATTTAGGATGAATGCTAAGCTTATATATTGAATCCTAATGATAAACACACAAATGTCCATTGTGTTGAATTGCCTTGGTTGCCCAATTTTCTCCTATATTTGAGCATCTCATGTAACATCCCAAAAATTATAAGGTAAAAATTTCATTTTTAATTCAACCAGAAACATCAGTTATCCTTTTTCTAATTATTCAAAAGTATCTCAGAATAAAAATAGTTATCAGAGTACAATCCCAAAATCATGAAGTTGCAGAAACATGGGTGGATGCGTTGCGATCAACCCGAGCCCTTCCCTTTCGATCTGAAAGCACCTAAAACCACAACCATAAAGCTATAAGCAAAAAGCTTAGTGAGTTCCCCAAAATACCACATACCATACATACATTAGGCCTTACGCGACAACCATCAGGCCCCGCCCGACGTCAAGACCCGCCCGTAACATATCTATCAGTAACATGAGATGAGCCCCGCCCATTCATACTCATCAAACCCCGCCTGGTATACATACAAACACAAAATACATGCAAGAATCAATAAGATAAACAACATACAATGCACTCATCAGGCTTCGCCTGACATCGGACCCCGCCCGGTATACATATCGCATATCACACATGCAAGAGTCACACAGACAACTAACATCCTAATCATAATAAATCATGGGCCGACATTGGTGCCTTCGAACCGTTGAACACAGTGAAGGGACTCACCTCAAAAAGAAGATAACAAATCTTACACCCACGTCTGTTGCACAATGACTCCTCACACTAAACACAATCAATACCAGCCCTTGTTACTTTCTTAAGGTCAAGACCATAAATCATGAGGCCCAATAATGAACCAAGCCCAAACTAGGCCCAATAATGGCCCAACCCTGATTATAGAGCCCTAAGGCCCAATACAGGACCAATTCCATAAGGTCCAAAGCCCTAGAGTCCAAAAAGATGGTCTAAAATCAAGAAGGCCCATGCGGTGTACGCCCTACATACCAACTTGGCCCTGCGTATGACCCTTCAATGCGTAAGGTGTAACTCGTCAAAGCAGGAAACCAGGGACTTCATGCATTATGCTAAGCGTACTCCTACGTACGCCCAACATACTCACCAAGTGACCACATCCTCACACTAAGCACTTAATGCTTAAGACCAAACGTCCAAACTCAAATCTAACTTCATTTTAAGGTCTTAACACGTAAAGTTGGTGACTTTACTCCTTTGTATGTCTTAATGGGGCCCAAAACTTGATTTTGTCCAACTAAGTCCATGACATGAACACCAACTCTCATATGGTTCATCCACACTCATCAAGATGACATTTTTATGCACTAAAAACTTCATAAATGCTAAGATCCAACATTTTAAGCTCTTGGAGTGGATCAAACTCACAAAGATGACTTAAGGGGCCATAATATGCCCAAAACAGGCCCTAGGCTAGATCTAACACATATAGTTACCAAGATAGAAACTTTATACCTTCTAATGCTAGCAAAATAGATGAAGAATCTGGATCTATGAGCTCCACTCCAACCAATGCTTGAACACCAAGCCCCTTCTTCTTCAAAGTGAGCAAAAATACCAAAGGTTAACCACCAAAGCTCAAGAACACACAAGAACAAGCTATGGTTTAGTATTTAGGGTTTAATGGGATGGAGGTCAAAGATAATAGGGTTTGGAGATGAGTTAAGGCCATTAAATAAGGTCCACGACCCTAAATTAAGGTTTGCACCTAACTGGAGTATGCCATGTGTACTCTTGGTACGCCCATCGTACTCCAAGGCCATGCACAATCCATTTGAGCTAGTATGCCTGACGTACACCCTGTACGACCAACGTACTAGGCTTAGCCCAAAAACCTCCTAACTTCCAAAGGCCATAACTTCTTCATTCTAGGTTTGATTTCGAGGATCCTTATGTCCACAGAAAGGTAATGAGAAGCTCTAGAATTCTATCAACTCTCATTTGCCTTAAAATTTTCCCAACTTAAATCCAAAATTCATAAAAGACCCGAACTATCACTTTTACAGTTATACCCTTGGGCTTCAATGCACAAAACAAACTCTCAGACCTCATAATCTACATTATCCACATCAAAAGGGGTCTAAATCTCCCTTTCCCCAAGGCCCAAAGCCTTATGATGACTGATCTTCGGGTCATGACCCCGAATTAGGAAACGATTTGAAAGAGGGTGTTTCATCTCACCATCTTGCTTAATTGCTACTATTTTAGTTCTTCAAGTCTTTTAGCTTTCAAACAATCACAAAACCCTCGTTTTAGTTTAGTTGTAGTTAGTTAGTTTTATTACACTAGTCCCACTGGATTGCATTTTTGATTGAATACACAAATTTTCCCCAAGAATCGATACCCCTTTTACCATTATATTACGTTTTATTTGAAAGCAAATGATGTAATTTGCTTGGTGGACTTGACATCCCACTCGACATATACAATATTTTCAACATTTATGAAGGGTAAGTATGATATTTAGATATTAAGTTGGACAAATATAATATTTTAATGTTTAATAAGGATATATGAAATTCTACCTCAAACAAAAAAAATGAGTTTTTGAAATTCTGAGGGTGGACTTGACCAACCCTGGCTCATAAGTGTCTCGTCCATGTTTGTGATAATCATTACCTCATTCTTATCCAACACTAATCAAACAAGACTATATTCAATATTTTTCTTTCATGGATATAGGTAAAACTCTATTATCTTCATGTTTAGAAAAAACACACTATGCATGCATAATATTATAAACTAAAAAAATGATATTAAAATTAAGAACATTTTTTTCTATTAATTCATAAATTGATAAATGATATTGCATTCATAACCATATTTATATAAATACATTGTTCCTTATATATATATATATATATATATATATATATATATATATATATATATATATATATATATATATATATATATATATATATATATATATATATATATATATATATAAGGCGTGAAACTCGTGTACTACACGAGTTTATTAAAAATAAAAGTTTAATATTAAGGTCTAAACATTAAATATATTTTAAAATAATAAATACAAAATATATAATGAATAATTAAGTACTTTAATCTATAATAGTAAAAAATCGTTGAAATACTTTAGTAATGATGCTGGAAATTAAGAGGGTTAATATTATAAAACCATAAATTTTTAACACGTAATTGGAAAAAGCCTTGATATATTTTTTTATTATTGCTGTGGCCACAACTTTCTCGCAGAATTATCACTCTAACCTACTTAACGAGTTTCATAGTTAAGTTTGTTAACTTTTTTTGCAAAATCAGTCCTAAAAAGTTCAAATTTAGTCCCTGAGGTTTGAAAAAAATTACACCACATGTTTTTTTAACTTTATTTTTCTTTTTTTGTATACTTTATTTATTTTCGGTTTTTTTTATAAATATATGTACATTTTTTATTTTCGTTTTTTTTATATATATATATTTTACTTATTTTCATTTTTTAACTTTATTTTTCAACAATTTTTTTAAACCTTTTTACATTTTGTTTTCTATTTTTTAGTGTATATATAGAGTACATTAGAGTTTTTTTTAGGTATTTTCATATTTCTTTTCGTAATATATTTTATTTTATTCATCTTTTTATTTTTTTTATTTTTTTTCTTATTTGTTTTTATTTTGTTTGTTTGTATTTTTATCTTTTTATTGACACTTTTCAAAAAATATAAAATGTATTAATATATTATAGTATAATTTATTGTTTTTGTAATTGTTTTTTATTTTTATTCAAGTAAATAAAGTAGTTATGTTTATATTTGTAATTTCGGTGCAACTTATTTATAAAAAAAACAAAAAATAAATAATAATAGTCGATCTTTATTAAAAAAAAACTTGTTATAGTAATTATATTGAATTCAAGTTCGTTTACTTGAATCAAAGTAAATAAAAACATTAGAAAACCATAAATAACTAAAATAGGAAAAAAAAATAGAAAAAAAAATTGCAATATGAAAAAACCTTAGAAAAACCATAAATAACAAAAAACAGAAAAAAATAAAAAAAATAAAAAGGTGAAAAAAATAAAATATAATACGAAAAGAAATATGAAAAAACGTAAAAAAAACTCTAATATACTCTATATATATACTAAAAAATAGAAAACAAAAGGTAAAAAGGTTAAAAAAAATTGTTGTAAAATAAAGTTAAAAAATGAAAATAAATAAAGTATATATATAAAAAGAAAATAAAAAATGTACATATATTTATGAAAAAACCGAAAATAAATAAAGTATACAAAAAACGAAAAATAAAGTTAAAAAACCATGTGGTGTAATTTTTTTCAAACCTCAGGGACTAAATTTCAACTTTTTAGGACTAATTTTGCAAAAAAGTTAACCAACTTAACCATGAAGCTCGTTAAGTGGGCTAGAGTGATAATTCTATGAAAAAATTGTGGCCACAGCAATAAAAAAAAAACATCAGGGCTTTTTTCAATTACGCTTTAAAAATTTAGGGTTTTTATAATATTAACCCAAATTAAGGTGTAAACATTAAGAATTTTTTTAACGTAAAATTTTGAAACAAATTCAAAAAATATGATGAATAAATAGATAATTATTCAATAATAAAAAAAACCACTGACATATTGTTAATAGTTGTTCTGAATCACAATTTTTCAAATACTTTTGAATACAACATGAGATGTCTTCTTACAAAGATTACCTTCATTGTTTAAAATTAATACTTTTAATCTATTTTTGCTTTTAACTATGGATAATGCAACATACAACCGCCCAAGAGTGAACATTGGTTGTCTCCAAAACAAATTCACATTCGATAGTGACTATCCTTGAACTTGGTTTATTGTCATTGCAAAAATACAACAAGTAGAAATTGTTTTATTTAAAACGTGAAAAGGAATCTGTTTATTTGAAGGCGTCAAATATATTATTGAAATAAACGTACGGTTTGCTATGTTACTTTCGGAAATTATCTCTGCTTCTATAACACACGTACCCAATGTTATAACTCGTTGCCTCGTTCCAATACACAAACCACACTGATCAATATTCCTTAGTAATATAACTGGAACATCGACTTTGAATACCAACTTATAAATTGGCAATAACCTGAAGGTTTAAGACCACTTGGAACATCAGGCGATTATAAACTTTATCAATGTCATCATGAACAAAATCTGAATGACAAAGACTATATGAACTCAAGTATTTTTTTCATATCCCAAAAATAATTGATATCAAACGATCGTTTATTTCTTGAACGACTTCATTTTTCATTGCAAGTATTGCTCTTTCTTGAAAAAAAACATCACATTCTTGGCATTTTGAATAATAAAAGGATAGACAAATGCAATTAATGAACCAATAGGATTAGATGAATTAGTAATGAGAAAATCATTCGAGATATCAATAATTGCCTCGCCATCATATAAACCACTAACTTTTCCTTCTCCTGAATCCAAAAGCCAGTTTGGAAACGTCGTTGTTTCTTTAACCTCATGTTTTTTTTGTTATTCTTAAGAATTTACAATTTGACCAAACGTATGAGGAACTTAATGAAGCATTCACAACATCTTGTCTACTTTTGTTAGGAACAACAGATAGAATCTGTCGGAAATCGCTTCAAAACAATAACTTTTTCTTCAAATGATAATTTTGAGTGGCTACGAAGTTCACTACTAAATATATCCTTAAAATATCGATCTAACGCTTCAAATGCATGCTTATGAATCATAGGTGCCTCATCCCATATAACCAATGATGTTTTTTTAACAATTCAGAAATATCACATATAACACCAATGTAGGTATGAGCTAATATGTTACTGTTTGAATTTCATTATAGGTGACCATGAAGAAAATCGATTTATCAAATGGATCGATGAATAAAAAACTAACCTAGAACGCGATCGCGGTACTGAATCGCAAAATCAATAACGAAAATCTTCAATAAGAAATCAAAAGATAACAATTCAAGATCAATGAATATAATTCGAAAAAGAAAAGAAGAAGATTCTAAGAAGAAAATCAATAAATCGAATGGATCGATGAATCCCTGAATGAATTTCAGAAAGAACCATGAATATGGACAAAAAAATAATATAACCTAAATATTTCTGAGTGGATAAATGAATTAAAAATAAAAAAATGTTTTTTTAATTGAAAATGATAAAAATGCAATCCTAACCTTGATTAAGAAAAAGTAAAAATAAACTAATCCAATGATTGTAATTTAGTTCTCAAGTTCTCATAAATATTTTGGTTTTTAAATGATCTCTCTCTCTCTCTCTCTCTCTCTATATATATATATATATATATATATGTATATATATATATATATATATATATATATATATATATATATATATATATATATATATGTATATACACTAGTTTATAACCCGTGGGAACCACGGTTATAAAATTAATCAAACTTTTATAGTAAAAACTCAAAATTATTAATAAGTTATTTTAAATAAATTATTAATTTAAGAGATATTTTTATTAGTTATGTGAAATTATAATCATTGATTCAAATAAATATATAAAATTAATTTTTAATATATATTAGATATTTTTTATTTGTGAATTAATGAAAACAATAATTTAAAATTTAAAATTTAAAATAGAATCACATTAATGAGGAGGTCTAATAAATTTAAAATGGAAAACTAATAGGTTGACAAGTGGCAACACATTAATTAAAATGTCTATTATAATGACACATGACAAAAGAGCTACTCTTTTATTAGTATATATATATATATATATATATATATATATATATATATATATATATATATATATATATATATATATATATATATACTAGGCGAATGCCCGCGCGTTGCTGTTAAATTTGATATAATAATTTATGTATACTAAATTGATATAATATATTGATTATTTTGAATTATATAATAATATATACATTTATTATAACTTCTTAATCTCAATCGTTTGAATGACTTCTACCTGCGAGTTACACATGAATAAAATTAAATATAATATATGATTTGATGTTATTTTTAGTTCTTGTTATTGTTAATTAATTTTTTAAAATTTATTTGCTTAATGTTTTAATATCTATCATTATAATTATTTAAAACATCAAACATTGTTTTTTTTTATTTTAAAGCTAACAATATAATCATTTATATAGAGTTGTTTTTAACTATTGTTTTGTAAGTTATTTTAAGCTAATTATTTGGAAACTTTTAACGATTATAAAAATATATTTAAGAAATATTTTGAAATTACAATTTAGTTTTTGCTTTTATCACTACAATTTATCACTTTAACTATTCATAAAATATTCTTTAGTTTTTTAAATGAAACTGAAATTTATATTTGAGTCGACATTGTAATACGCATAAATACCTATATAGTTGAAGTCATTACAAATATATACTTTTTAAAATATAACACTAACGTTGTTGTTAAATTTGATATAATAATTCATATATTAATTTGATATAATATATTGACTATTTTGAATTATATGATAATATATAAATCTATTATAACGTCATAATCTCAATCGTTTGAATGACTTATACTCGCGAGTTACACATCAATAAAATTAAATATTATATATGGTTTAATATTATTTATAGTTGTTATTTTTAACTAGTTTTTTAAAATATATTTGCTTACTGTTTTAATTTCTATCATTATAATTATTTAAAACATCAAACATTATTTTTTGATTTTAAAGGTAACAATATAATCATTTATATAGAATTATTTTTAACTATTGTTATTATAAGTTATTTTAAGCTACTTATTTGAAAACTTTTAACGATTATATAAATATATTTAGGAAATATTTTAGTTACACTGATATTACAATTTAGTTTTTGCATTTATCACTATAATTTATCACTTTTAACTATTTACAAAATATTATTTGGTTTTTTTAGTGGAACTGAAATTTATATTTAAGTTGACACTGTAATGTTATATTTAAATTAACAATTTAAGTATTTTGTCCAAACTGTTCAAAAATTGTCGTTTTAAACTGATAATGGTTTACATGCAACAACATTTTAAATCTAATAAATTAAGTATAATATGTTAAAATTTAAAGACATAACTTTATAAATAGAAGTAAATATATTACTTTAAAATTGAAATTTAGTCTATTTAATGATTACACTTTAGGTTTGATATTTATTTAACCTTATTAACCAACTTACAATCATTATTAGAAAGACACTAAAATTTATGACTTTTAATTATTTATAAAATAATATTTGGGTTGTTTAAGTTAAATAAAATTTATATTTAAGTTGAGCCTATAATGTTATATTTTAATTAATAATTTAAGTATTTTATACAAATTGTTCAAAAATTATACCTTTAAAATGATAATGGTTTACATTCTACAATATATTAAAACTAATAAATTAAGTATAATATGTTAAAAGTTAAAAAACATAATTTTATAAGTAATTTTAATATTGAAATTTAGTTTATATATGAATACACTTTAGATTTGATATTTATTTAACCTAATTACCAAATTATAATTATTATTATAAAGAAATTGAAAAGTCATGGGAGTTTCAAATGAATGTGGTGAAAGGAAAAAAGAATGGGGGTTTCAAATGCATGAGATTCAAGAAAAAATGCTAGCTTTATAAGTATATATATATATATATATATATATATAATTTTTTGAATTGAATGCAATGTGTGCAACCTAAATAAATGATTATTTTATAATTATATCTAATTTTGACAAAATAATAAATGATCATTTATTTAATAACCGCTATATTATATTAGTTTATTTTCATCTTAAAAATTTTAAGATATTATATTGAAAATGATAATATGATTAGTAACTTAAATTTAACGTAATTTTGAAATTGAATTAGAATAATAAAATTAAATTCGAACAATGTTAAAAACACAAATTTCCTAAATAACCTATTAAAACATTTTGTTAACATTAAATACTAGTTGTAAATTTGTCTATTATACGAGTTGATTAAAATAAAATGTTAAACACGAAGGAGTAACGGGAAGTTTATTTTGTATTTAAAATTTAAAATAAGTGAGAATTATGATAAAATAATTAAAAAAATCATGTAAAAAATAAATAAATTAAAAGTACGTGTTTAGTTGTCAGATCCGTATACTAAACGGGTTAATTATAACAAAATATTAAATACGAAGACTTAAATTGTATTAATTAGAATTTGAAATTTGAAATTAATATAGTTATTATGATATATTTAATTTATAGAAACTTAATTAATGATATAATGGAAAATAAAAAATGAAAGTAATGACAAGTAAAAAAAAATATCTCTAAATTATCATAAATTGACATTTGAAAAATTAAAATAAAAAATAACATATACCAATATAATTGTTATTTATTAGGAAGGATAAAAACACCAGATTTCACTTAGCATATTAAAAATTGTTACAAAACCATACTATCAATTAAGCCGACAAAAGCAAAAGATAAATCGCATTAAAATATATTAACGGGTCAAATAAACTATTATATATTATTAGTGCCTTATTTATTATTATTTTGAATTAATTTTCGATTATTTAATTGAGAAAAACAAAACAACTTTCCTCTAACTTGACTCAAAGAGACAAGAGGGCCATAATAGTTTTACATTTGCATATAAAATGTCGGCAACATTACATGGAATCCTTCATGAAGTTTGGTCTGATTTGCGCATTTTGCCTTTTTCTTTTTTCTCATTTGGTATGTCCATGTGTTATTATATTGTTATTGTTTTAATCAAATATCTCCTACCTTTAGTTATTTTATATATTTTAAGTTTATTTATTTATTTATATATTTTATTATCTATTTATTTTAATTAGACTCACTAATTTTATCCCACCCCATCTTTCAATAAGATCTGGTAACCATCACCACTCACCATGATACCAAACTAAAATGAAATTAACCATTAACGATAAACCACAAACAACCAAAAACTATCCATTCCCTAAAAGGATCTTGTTGTAATTCAAATTCATATTTGTAATCGTGTATCTATCTCCACATTATTGGAGATTAATTTAATTAAATCCTTACCGCAAAGTTGCAAATAATCTAAAACTATCCATTCCTAGCTTATATGATCTTGTTATAATTCAAATTCATATCTTGCTGTAGCGGCCATTGGGGTGTGCGAGTGGTGTTGTATGGGGCCTCCGATTTTTGTGTGTTTTGATTAAAGAAAATTAGTAGTTAGCTTTATACACAATGTAACATTTTTTTTTTCCAATATTGAAGTAATTTTAATTGTGAAAAAAATCAACTAAAACTTAAAAAAATCAAAATCATATCATAAGTTCTATAATTTATTGACAATTAAAGGAACTTATCTGTATAAAAATTATGAAGGAGCCATACTAGAAAGCGAATAGAAAGGGCCTTCGCGAGGGAGTGATGGACAACAATGTGTTTCTAATATAAGTTCAAACAAATATTATAGTTTTTATAAAACTCATCGAAAAGATCAAACCCTAACAATCCTAACAACGATACTAATAGATCATCTACACATGTTTCTTATATAAGGTCAAACAAATGTTATAGTTTTTATAAAACTCACCAAAAGATCAAACTCTAACAAACCTAATAACACTACCGGTACAATGTCGGTGTTGCTCGTCTCTCTCGCCGAAAACTTATATTTTTCTATCTTGAATCTTGATATATCGTTGAGTTGTTGGTAGTCGCATTGTCCACCTCTAAGTCCATTAACCGACTCCATAACTACATGTTAGTATCTCTTATCTTTTTAAGACAAAACTACAAGATTGATCCCTGTGGTATTCAAAAAACTTTGGATAGGGTCCAAAAAGTTTTCCACTAGCATAGAAGGTCCAAAATCAAGGTTTTTCTGCGTTTTTAGTCCAAAAAAACTTGAAAAGACGGTTATACCCCTTTACTTTCTTTTTTATATTTTTTCTACTTTTTCAAATACTATTTTTATTTAAAAATAAAAAGAAAAGAAAATAATTATCCCCAAACCCCATATCTCTCTCTGCAAATAAGAGGGAACTAGTCCCAAATACTTCTTTCTTGCCGTGTTCATGCTTTGGTGAAGAAATCAATTCCACCACCATCATCGAACCACAACCTAACTAATTACTCAAGGAAAAAACTTTCACCCTTCAATAGTGTATACATAATTTGAAGCAAATAAGGGCAAGGTCAATTTGGTACAACCCATCTATGCATAGAGAAATCTACAGGTTCGTATTGATTCTCGTTTTTCCTTTTCTGAAATCTTTGGCATGAATTGTGTTTTCAAACCGAATCATGAATTACTTGATTGATTTGGAGCGAAGGAACCCTTATTTAGGGATTTCAGATTTTCAATTCATCTACTTTTTTCATTTATTTTTGCTAGGTTCAGTGGTAAGTGGTGTCACTGGTGTGAGGTGAGGAATAGGAAAGGTAGAGTGACGATACAAGAGGGGTAAGGGCAGATCCATGGCCAAAGGAGATAAAGGAGCGATGAGAAACATATTGGATTTGATATGTGTTAAATTTCTCTAATGATTCCATCAGTTGTAGACTTGTAGTGTGAAATCAGTGCCATCGGATCAACTAAAACCGCATAATTATTGTTCATATGATACTCTCTCCACCTGAAAGTCAGGCTATTTTGGGGAGAATACTCAATCCCGTTCTTCGACAACAACCTTTGGAGTCGGTTCACATGAATCGTATCTTCACTAGATGTGATCTTCATTCTACCGCCACTTCCCGCCAAGCGCATCGACACTTAAATTCTTCCTCAAGATATGCAGGACATCGACACTTCAATTCATCTTCAAACTCTTGGATTGAACCCACTTTGTTACTTCTAGGTTTAATATCCCATTCTTAGAAAAACTATAATCTAATCTCTATGGTAATTTTAATATGATTTTGGTGATTGAACGATTTCGTGTTCCAAAATCAATTTTGAAAAACAAGCGATTTTGTGTTTATTATCTGGGTTTTTTTTGGTGTTCCAGTTTTCGTATTCATATACGTGTATTTCTTTTATGTGTATTTGTTCTTGGTTCCATGGAGACAGGGAGAGAGAGGGGTGGGGCTGGGGGATAATTATTATTTTTTTTTATTTTTAAATTAAAATAGTATTTGAAAAAGTAGAAAAAATACAAAAAAGAAAGTAAAAGGGTATAAACGTCTTTTCAAGTTTTTTTGGACCAAAAACACAAAAAACCCTTGATTTTGGATCTTCTATGCAAGTGGAAAACTTTTTGGACCCTATTCAGAGTTTTTTGAATACCACAGGGACCAATCTTGCAGTTTTGTTTCTTTTGAATGGTTGATTTATGAGCTCATAATGAAGTTAATGAATAATTAAGTAGAGAATGTAAAAAAACAATGTTATTGATTTATCCTTTTATATAGCATAGTGCCTTCTGAGTTGTGTTTATTACTATATCATTATGCTTTATAGCTTTGGCTTTTCAATGTTTTGGTATAGAGGGTTCATATTGTATAGTGTCTTGTGAATTGTGAATATACTTTATAGTTTTAGCTTTCAAATGTTTGGTATAAAGAGACAGAGCACAACATTGACAAATTTTAGAGTGTGGGCGGGGGAAGCGACAAATGACTTTTTATTTTTTGGCTTTTAATATTAATATAATATAATACTCCCTCCGTCCCAAAATTATAATTCATCTTTTCTTTTTGGTTTGTTCCAAAATAATAGTCCACTTCTAAAAATAAATAACATTTTTACCAAAATACCCCCTCATTATTACTTAACCAACTAAACATTTAATTGGACACTAAATGTAAAGTAAGGGCAAAACTATCATTTTATTATATAAAGTTAGTGGTAATTAATGTTTTTCTTAATCTGTGTGTTTTTTGTCTGTGGACAATAATATTGGGACGGAGGGAGTATAATATTTAGAACGGTTAGAAAACCATAATTTTGTTTATGCTCTATCCTTTTTAAAGATTAAATTTTGATAAATATATATATATATATATATATATATATATATATATATATATATATATATATATATATATATATGTTAAGTTATTAAAATTGATTTTTTTTTTGGTTTAAAAATGATGCCTCTAACTATAAATTTTGAATCGGGTTGTTCTAAACATAAAAGAACATAAAGAGAATGACAATTTATTCATAGTCAAAGATATCAATGGATTTAATGTCAAATAAATGTCGGAATACCATCGTAATGAAGAATCGGTTATGGAAGAACATAGAGAATAAGAATTTGAATTACGTGTGCCTGAAAACATTGATGAAGTTCATGAAGCTGTGGAAAAACATAGATAAGAAGTTCATGTTGTTTTGGAAGAACCTAGAGAAGAATAAGTTAAACTACAAGTTCCAGAAGATATGATTTGTACAAATGAAGCCATAGCCACCTTAATGGTATTGATGATGACAAAAAAGATATTCTAGTGACCATGTTGTTGGATTAGTGTCTAAGTCCATAATTATTTTTGTATGTACTTGACCCGATTGTGAGCATGGTCCTTTTGGGTTGCCTTCACCAAAGCAACTTGATAGGATGATCTGTGGAGAAAGAGATTAATTATGATTTATTTGTTGGATTAGTGTCTAAGTCCATAACTATTTTGGTATGTACTTGACCCGATAGTGCATGGTCCTTTTGGGTTGCCTTCACCAAAGCAACTTGATAGGATGAATACTGGAGAGAAAGGATTAAATATGGTTTATTAATATATTATGAGAATAATATATTAAAGGAGAAATCATATTGTTTAATTAATATTATTCAAGAATTAATAAGAATTAAGTTTGTGGCTAAAAGACATTAATTAAACTAAGGGACTAGAACTGTCAATTGTATGATAGTTGAATATTGAGCTAATGGACTCCATATTAAAGAAGTGGACGAATTCTATGGGGAAACCCATTAGAAATCGTCCCAAGGCCTTTAAGGAAGGAGTCCATGGGTTGCTTAGGGCTTAAGCATCCAAATTAGGGTTTCCTTGTTAGATAACCCTAATAGCCTCACTATTTAAAGAACCCTTATGTCCCAAAAACGTGGTGAACTAATTGGTTAGGGTTTCCACACGTTTTGGGCAGCCTCCTTCTCTTCTCTTCTTCATCCTCTTGCTCTTGGTGTTCGTGAACCATTAGAGGAGTGACATTTGTGACTCTAAGCTTTCTAAAGTCAATACAAGAAGGATTTGAGATTGTAATTGCTACACAACAATCAAGGTATGATATAAACCCTAATTCATATGTTATATTGATTATCATATACTAGATCTAGGGTTTGAAGTCTTGGATGAATTGCATGTACAATAGAGAAACCTAGATCCAAGCATTAGGGTTTGTATGAGCACATATGATGTTCTTATGGCTAAAACCCATCATTATTAATATATTGTATGAATAATATATTAAAAGAGAAATCATATTGTTTAATTAATATTAGTCAAGAATTAATAAGAATTAATTTTGTAGCTAAAAGACATTAATTAAATAAAGGGGGCTAGAACTGTCAATTGTGAGATAGTTGGATATTGGGTTAATGGACTCCATAGAGGTTGGAGTGGAAAAAATCTATGGAGAAACCCATGATAATTTGTCCAAGGCCTCTAAGGAGGGAGTCAATGGGCTGCTTAGGGCCTAAGCAGTCGGATTAGGGTTTCCTAGTTCAAAACCCTAATAGCATCACTATATAAAGACCCCTAGGGCACCCAAAAACGTGGCTAAGCATTCCTTGGAGTTTCTTAGATGTTTTTGGTGCCTCCTTCTTCTCTCCTAAGTCATCCTCTTGCTCTTGGTGTTTGTGACCCATTAGAGGTATGACACTTGTGACACTAAGCTTTCAGAAGCCAATTACACGAAGGAATAAATTGTTATTGCTACATAACAATCAAAGGTAAGATCTAAACCCTATATTATGATAATATTGATTATTGTATGTTAGATCTAGGGTTTATGTCTTTGGATGATTATTGCATGTTTGGATATACACCATATGAATGATGTAGTGCTCAAAACCCACCACATGCATGATTGTAGAAACTGGAACATCTAATGAGTGACTACACGATGTTTAATGAATTTACGAGATGCCAACATTGAGTTTTGAATGTAGTGGTAGGAAATTTACTTAATAATATTTTACAAATTTTTTTTTATGGGGCCCCATTTTGATTTTCCCACAAGGCCTCCGACATGTCAGTGTCGGGCTTGATATCTTGTAATCTTGTATTTATTATAAATAGTGGAATTTACATCTCTCCATGTTATTGGAGATTGATTTAATTAAATCCTTATAACCATAATCAAACCTCAAACTCGAATATGATCAGAATCTCATAACCAAATGAAGAACGAAACAAAAAATATGTTGAACCTTTTCTCTTCTAAATGAAATTGAGAAAATTGAAAATCAAACCTAGGAAGCAAAAACCTTTAAAATCTCAAAACAAAAAGAAGAAAGAAGAACAACGAAACCAAAAATATATTGAATGTGAAGGCGTAGTGACGTAGATAGAGTTTAGAGAAGAAGGAGATGGGTTCATCAAAATGACATTGCATTTGCAGATTACAGAGAATATTGGATACATGTCAAAAGTATAGTTTTCATTGATGGGCTTTAGTAGGAACCCTGGGTAACCCAAACTACCCCTCAAATTTTTTTGCGAAGTGGAAATCTTTTGAGAAAATTTCCGGCGTAATGTAATTTTTCCAGTGTGCTACCACTGAAATCACTTGCACCACCCCGCGTATTTTGTTATGGGTCTGCCACTAATAGTCCCTACCCATCTTCATATGCTTCTATCAAGCTTTCATCCTCAAACTACCTTTCATTGATGAATCAAATATTACATATTATCGTTTATCATAAATTTTACTATTTCTCAATGATATTCCGCGATCAATACAATTGGCTGAATCCCGTGAAATCAGTTCATAGAAGTTCACTGAGATCTTCTTTTTATAAAGCAAATCAACTTCGATTCTTGAATAATGCACATCACTTCTACTTCTATTGTAACAAAGTTACCAATGCGAGCCACGTACAAAGTTGGACACATTTTTTGAAGTATGATGCTAGTAAGTCCACTCGATAAGATACAATTTCCCAAGCCTTATGGGGGAGGGCCGACCTTGGTTTTAGCTACTGATGATGGGGTTGCATCGGGGACCGGAATAGGGGCACGAAGTTGCTCTGTGATATTCTATATGAGTTGAAGGACTATGATCCCCTCACTTGACATCCACTCACCCTAATGAATAAGCAGGAGAAAACCCATAAGCTTTTATCCACACCATGGCTGCCAAAAGTAGAATCGAGGGAGGCTTTGGAAGAAAGGTTATGAACTAGAGAGGGACCTCTTTACCCCGCGACAGATATTGCGTTGATGGTCCCTAACCCAACTTCACACCTTCATCTATTGACTAGTCGAACACTCTGCTAGCCCTCATCCGCCCATCAACATTAACTCATTACCAAACCAAACTACTAGATCGATGCAGTCCATGACCACCCATGCAAGCACAATGTATTTTCAAGCATTGGTATATTGCCTATTTTTACTAGTTACATAACAGTTATCTTCATGTGGCTCTTTTCAAAGTTCATATTGACATCTCTATTTTAGGTTTAAAAACATGGCTACTTCACCAATTAAATGTTAATAATGTCTTCTTGAATGTCCTTCTAACTAAAACTGTATTTATGGAGCACCCACCATGTTTTATTGATATGAAACTTCTTATCCACATTCGCCATATCAAGAAAGCATTATATGACCTCAAGCAAGTACCTCGTACATATTTTTAGTGATTAGACATCTTCCTCACCCAACTCGATTTTGTGTGCAGTCATGTTGATACCTCATTGTTGTGTTTGATCAAGGTTCTTGCACTATATACCTCATGGTTTACGTTGATGATCTTATCCTTATTTGTAATTGTTTGGACACTCTTTGGCAATTCATTTATCCTCTTAACAAAAAACTTTCCATCAAGTCTCGCCCATACTCGGTAATTTCATGGGCCATAAAGTCACATATGATAGTGGTCAACTCTATGTAATCCAACCAAAATATGACCATGACATTCTTGTTCGATTCATCCTACTCAATTCTAAACCGTTGGTACATCGTTACTGATCCTACCACCTATCGCTCTCTGTTAGATACGTTGTAATACCTCACTATCACTCATCCCGACTTAATCAAGTTTCAATTTTTACATGCCCTAACGCTTGATCACTTCTTAGCTGTCAAAAGACGTCTTCGATATATAAAATGTACAATCTAATTTGGATTTTCCTTTAGCTATTCATCCGTTACCGCTATACTTAGTTATTTGAAGGCTGATTGGGCTCTATGTCTTGAAACACACTGTTCTACTTATGGTTATTCCATCTTTCCTAGAATGAATCTTATTTTTTAGAGTGCCAAGAAACAACCAATTGTATCCACTTCTAGCAATGAGTCGGAGTATTGTGACATGGAAAATACTAATGTTGAGATTGTCTGGATTACTTATATATTATGTGAGCTTCACGTACGACCACATGATTGACCTACAATTCTATGTGACAATCGTATCTATTGTAATTAGTTTTCCTTTATTTTCTTCACTAGGTGTGAAACCCGTGTACTACACGGGTTGATTAAATTTTTTTTATATATGAAGATTTAAACTTTAAATATATTTTTAAAGAAAACAATAAATATCAAAATGTAAACGTTAAGTATTTTTTAATTTCAAAATATATATACAAACAAAATAATGAATAAATAAATAATTCAATTCATATTAATAAAACAAACTACAGAAAAATAATTATATTTTGACCATATAATATTTTTTTTAGTTTGTCAATAAAAAGCAACAAAGTTTGATTTTTTTTGTATAGATCATTTTGCCTAAAATGACAATGAACTTTAAAAGAAACATGTCAATTTTGAATTATATGTATTGAAAAAAACATATTAAAATTTGAAAATATAAGGAAACAAATTAATGACACATTAATTACTTTTTATAACCTAAAAATTAGATAGTTAATTAAGAATATGAAAAATTACCACAAAATAACAAGTGAAAATTAATTTCTTAGAATTAACCACAAAATTATACGTGTCTAAATACATAAAAAAAAATTGATAAGTGGCAAAAAGTTCTTTATTTATTAAGAATGATTAATGATGTTGAGATTGTGGAAAATACAAATATTGATCTTGAGATTGTCTAGGTTACTATTAGCCTATTAACTAGGAATGTACCTATTGTAATTAGTTTTTTTTTTTCTTCTTTCTGTAAATCCTTGAAGTATAAATGCTCAATTAAATATACTCACACACGTGGTGAATTTCTCAAATCCTATCTTGCTCTTGGCAAATCAAGTCATAGAATTATCTCTATTTGTAGCAATAGATCTAAAAGGACTTAAACGATTTGTCCTTTTTACAGGATAAAATATATATAATTAATGAACTAAGAAAAGACCAATGAAGATTTGGCAAATCTAATTATCAAACAGGAGTTGTTCTTTTCAAAGATATTGCCAATTTGAATTATATTTAACGTATCATGAGAAATTTATGATGTTAACTCAATATCCTGTAACGTGGACCTGGCACTGCACTTTTGGCTAGACCTGTTAATTTCTCATACTTTTAAAACGTGTGGGGTACTATGAATATAATGCAGTATCCCAAAGCCAAAGACTGAGCCTTCTTTGTCATCTCTGATTGCAACATATATATGAATGTTATTGACATAGATTCATAATCTTTATTTATTTATTTATTATTAAAAAGGTTTTTTTGTACGTGTTAAATATACTAATCAAATATCTCATTTTTATCTTAGGCCATAAGATAAAAAGTAAGAATGCTATAGTTTTATCAAGTGAAAATTCTCAATCAAGAGTAAAATAAGCATTTTTATTATAAATATATCGATAATCATATAATAGATATCCTTTTGGGAAAACCCTAATAAAAAACTAGAATAATATTGGAAAACAAGAAAAACTACCAAGTTAAGCATTGTAATTGTGTAAATAGTTAAATGCAAGAAATAAAAATATATTTATTGTTTTTTTTTTCTTGTATAATACATTTTACACTCGTAGTTTGATCGAATCAAACGGTTGACAACTAAAATTCTATATTGGGTATAAGGTTCAAAAGCCAACGTCCTTGAAATTGTTGGGGTTTGAAGACAAGGTTTTAGGAATCGATAAGAAGCTTCAATCTGTGTTTGAAGTATTGTGTGATCACTTTCAGAATTTGATATTTCAATCCTATACATAGGCGGATCCACCTTGGAACCCGGGGTATCCAGGACACCCTTAAAAAAAATTCATTAGTATATTTCGTTTATGTTGAGCTTGAAGTGTCTTCTTTCCCACTAAAACCCTAGCTGACCTCACTCATTTTTTAGTCTTTTTCTCTCGGATTTGGTAGCTAAGAGGGAGGGAGAAACGATTCAAATGGTCCAAAGAAATGCTACTAAGGGTAAGGGTTAAGAGGCTTTCAAAGATTCAAACACTTGTATGTTTAAATCGAGCAAAAAGGTCATGGATATGCATGTGTGGCGGCTCTTGATATAACAAATGAAGATATTACGTTTTTTACATAATTTACCACTCGGGTTTAAGCATATAAGCGGAATTTTCCCTTAAGCCAATTTATCTAATTAAAACAGTTTCTGGAAATTGTTATTTACCCCCTTGAGATATATATAATGTTTATTTAATGAATAATGATTTAATTTTATTATTACTTTTGTTGTTGTTGTTGTTGTTGTTGTTGTTATTATTATTATTATTATTATTATTATAACAATTAAAAGAATTAATTACCGGAATCGAAACAGATGTTACAGATATCGATTATCACTCTTTGCAATTAATCACTTTCGTAAAATGAAAGAGTGAAGATGTAAACTTTAAAACGTAACTTTGTTATAGAAGTTGAACTTTATATCTAATGAAATTCCGGTGTTTATTTTTTCTTATTGTATATTACATGATTTTTTTTTTCAGGTATACCTTTTACTTTGACCCCGGCTCTGCCACTGATCCTATACATAAGTTGTATTTACACAAAGTCCATTTTTATGGATAATCCTTCAAGGAATATTATCGTTTCAAGACACTGAATTGAGACCACGAACTAAGGTTATATAAAATTTGAATTTTTAAAATTACAAAATATAAGATCAATCAACATTAAATGCTAATTTTATCCCACAAATAAAGGGTGACCCATAAATAAAGGATGACGGTTTCACGGTAATTGTTAGGAAATAATATCAGAAAATAATATTTTTTATAATATTTTCCCTTGTAATATAAAATTAGGAGTTGCCTCTTAAAGACGTTTATAAATATTGTAGTACCTGGTTCCTGGTACGTAAATCTTATTTGAGTATTTTCCATTTTTAGCCTTGGACTAGGCGAGTCATAAGGCCGACTCGCCGAGTAGAGACGGGACCCGGGACATGTTTAAGTTGGCGACTCGGCGAGTCGATATTCCGGACTCGGCGAATCACCGCTGTTGGATGAAACCCTAAGTTTCAGGGGTTTGCACCCTATTTAAGCCTGATATCCGCCCCAAGCCAGCCCCCATTCAGTCTCATAGCCCCCAACCCTCGTTCAAAGCTTGTTTCCTTGTGAGTTAAAGTGTTTTTGTGGTGTTCTTGAGGTTTTTGAGGAGAAAGAAGAGTGAATCAAGAAGAGGAGAAGGAGGCCAAGCATCTCTGTGTCATTCCAACGTTTCCCCTGAGGTATAGCTCGTTTCCCCTCTGTTTTTAAGCTTATTGTCCCTTATAGCTCCATTAAAGTCCTCTTTGAACCATTTCCAAGCTTGTGTATGTTTGAGGGTTTGTAATAAGCTGATTGACCTTAGATCTAGGCATGGTTGAGCTCCGGGAGCTCAGATCTACTGCCTTTATGGAGTCATATTGCACACAAGCCCTAGATCTACCCTTTTTGGTGCACTTTAAGCCTTAAAACCTTTATTGGTAATGATCTACACGTAAAGTTGGAAACTTTACGTGTAAACCAGGCCCTAGGAGCCCAGATCTATGATTGGCATGGACTGGATTCAAGCAGAATCGACCATATAGTAATTGCATGGTAACGACTCGGCGAGTCGTTCATCTGACTCGGTGAGTCGGTTCGTGAGTCTCCGAGTTTGTCCCCTTTTCGTAGTGTCGAGTGAGCAGTGAGTCACGGGGTGTGACTTAGTGAGTCGGAAGCTGAACTCATCTATGGAGGAACTCGGCGAGTCAATGCCTTGACTCGACGAGTTCAAGGCAATCTCCTTAGATCAAGAACGGACTCGGCGAGCTGTTCATACAACTCGGCGAGTCGCAGCATAAGTGTTCTTCGGATGAAGATGAACTCGGCGAGCTGTTCATACAACTCGGCGAGTCTTAGCATAAGTGTTCACGGATGAAGATGAACTCGACGAGTTGTTCATACAACTCGGCGAGTAGGATGAAGGACTTGAATATCAGTTTAGAAGGAGAACTCGTCGAGTCATCGCCTAACTCGACGAGTAGAAACGAGATTCAGGACAATCGTTTGGGTAGGGACTCGGCGAGTTGGAGAGCCAACTCGGCGAGTCGGGTCAACTGAAAGTTGACTCTGACTTTGACTTAAGGCATGATCAGGGGTAAAATGGTCATTTTACCCAAAGGACAGTTAATAGTGTTTGATTGAGTATGTTGTGGGAATTGCAGCCGGAGGAATTCTGGAGCAGCAGCAGCAGCAGCAGTAGAAAGTCAGTTCCCGATCAGATCAGCAACTACTTCGAGGTGAGTCACCTTCTAGTAGCGGTGGGTCTACGGCCACAATGTCGGCCCACCAGTAGGAGTTGTATGTAGATGATTGTCTCTGTGATATTCATCTAGGGATTACTACTACCCGTGTTATGTTTATGTGCTAGTATGATATGAGGCTATGTGCTAGCGACAGTAAAGGGAGATAGTCCCCGAGATATCCGATCGGTAGGGCCGAAGGGGTAGTCATACCCAGCCATGATAGATAGATTCTGATATTGTGATACATGTTATGTGGTAGTAGTAGAGGGGAGAAATAGTTCCCCAGTATCCGGTCGAGAGGACCGAAGGGGAGGCCAACACCCAGATATGCTAGGTAGTATCCGGTCGAGAGGACCGAAGGGGAGGCCAGCACCCAGATATGCTAGGCAGTATCCGGTCGAAATGACCGAAGGGGAGGCCAGCACCCAGATATGCTAGGCAGTATCCGGTCGAGAGGACCGAAGGGGGTAGGTCGGGCACCCAGATATGTCTGACAATATTTGTATGTTATGAGATTATATGGTATGTGGTACAGTGGGGGAACTCACTAAGCTTCGTGCTTACGGTTTTCAGTTTTGGTTTTCAGGTACCTCTTCTTCGAAGGGGAAGGAGTCGGCGCGGTAGCGACATATCACACACACTCTTGTTTCCGCAGTTATGAGTTTATTCTGGGATTGATACTCTGATATTTTGGTTGTTCAAATGTTGTGGATTTCAAATTTGGTTTGCGATGTGAAATGGATTAACTAAATAATGTTTTATTTATTAATGTTTTCTAACTAATGTTTTAAAAACGAAATTTTTAGACGTGAAAATTGGGTCGTTACAAATATAAATAAAATTCCCATAAGGGATGTCCCACATATCTAAGAGATAAAACACTAATGTCTAATGGCAAATATATAAAGGGAATATGACTTATTAATGCAATTAACTTTTCGGTTTATTCACGTCTGGGTAACTATTTTTTTTATGTACACATCTAGGTAACGAACTTTTTGGAAGTGTTAACATATGACCATTATGACCGGCTGTAGCAGGTTACATCCGGTCATAATGGTCATACATGGACACTTTCAAAAAATTCGTTACCTAGATGTGTATAAAAAAATAGTTACTCATATTTGAACAAACCGAAAATGTAAGAGTAAATTACATGAATGGTCCCTGTAGTTTGGGGTAATTTGAGCGTTTGGTCCATAACTTATTTTCTTTTAACTCGAATGGTCCCTACTATTTATTTTTGTTGCGCGCTTCATCCATGTCTTACCTAAACAAAACTATTGTGTCATTATTAGTTTATTTTTTAATTATTTTTCTTATTTATGTATTTATTTTTTATATATTTAAAAAATAATAGATCCCACATATATTTATCTCCTCACCCTAAACGTGATACAACATTTAAGAAATTTAATATGGATCCCACCAATCACCATCGTATCTTTCATCATCCTCAACTTCTACTTCATTTTCATCTTTAGTGACATCGACATCTTCACCATCTCTTCTTTTTTCGGTCATTTAATTCCAACGAGCCAACACCACAATATTCTATTAACAACATTTTCAGTTTTAACTCGGGATAACTCATCAAACGGTGTCGGGCATGTTTGGCATGGAGCTTTTGGAAGCGTTTGGGAGCTTCTAGCTTTTAGCTATTGATAAAACACTATAGTTTAAACTAAAAGCTTCGTTTGGCAGTATTAGCGTTTAACTTTTAGTTTTAACAAAACGCTCCGATTCTAAAAGCTACTTGATGTAGCGTTTAACAAAACGCTCCTGAGCTTTTGAAATCAATTTCCATAATTACCCTTAAAAATATATTTATATATTTATTTATTTTTAATCAGTTGTCCTTTTATGTAATTTTATATATTTTAAAAGTTTGCAGCTACTTTTGCCAAACATTCATATAACAAATAAAAACCGCAGCTTCCCGCTACCAGCTACCTGCTACACGCTACCAGCTACCTGCTAGCAGCTAACCACTACCCGCTTCCAGCTACTTTTGCCAAACACGCCCATCATCTCTATGGATTTTTCTATATCGAATAAAAATCTAGCATTAGAAAGATTGTCTTACTCCCTTTTCTGGTAACACTTTGTTGATTATTTTCACGTTAGGGGAATCAAATTACATCACAAGAGAGCCGACAACCTTCTTGATTTGATCCATCATACTTTAAGAGAACCAAAATCATTCGATTTATCTGCCATCGTTGTGGATTTTGATGTTCTTCTTTATATTATGGTATCCATTTAAGTAACTTTTAGTCTTTAGAAAATTTAAATTTTTATATTTAATATCTTAAATAATAAAATTTTATAAAACGACGATGTGTATTATTTACCAAAATTGTATGTTTTTAAAAATATTTACCATTTAGTTTAAATTTTATACCAAATCAAAATTAGAAGGTAAAAAAAATGAATTATCAGGGTAATTAACTTTTCGGTTTGTTCACACCTGAGTAAAGTTTTTTTTTTTTTTTTTTTTTTTTTTTTGTACATGTCTATGTAACGAACTTATTGGAAGTATTTTCATATGACCATTATAACCTGATGTAACCTGCTACAGTCGGTCATAATGGTCATATGTGAACACTTCCAAAAGATCGTTACCTAGATGTGTTAAAAAAATAATTATACAGACGTGAAAAAACCAAAAAAATAATTACCCTAATAAGTAATGTTTCGTATATAAACTTCAAATATCTCAAGCCGTAATCAATATCGACTCTCCTACGATGATGATGATTGAATTTGGCATT